>NC_084623.1:22038245-22120745 GCF_033978795.1 Nerophis ophidion | reverse complement strand
TGGGGTCGCGGGGGGCGCTGGCGCCTATCTCAGCTACAATCGGGCGGAAGGCAGGGTACACCCTGGACAAGTCGCCACCTCATCGCAGGGCCAACACAGACAGACAAACAACATTCACACTCACATTCACACACTAGGGCCAATTTAGTGTTGCCAGTCAACCTATCCCCAGGTGCATGTTTTTGGAATTGGGAGGAAGCCGTCTTTTATTTATTCATTAATCGTAATAACTATATCGTAACTGTACTACTGAAACTGTATTCTTGTATCTGTTTTATTTCATTGTTATTTTTACCATGCTGTATGATGTGGGTTTATGTTTATAATATAAAATATTTATTCTAAAAAATTTTGCTTTTGTAGTATTTTTTTAACAGTTTTTTAATTTTATGTCCAAGACTACGAATGGAAACTGGCACGTGTCCGAAATCTGGCTTATTTATTGCAATTTAATGGATGTTCATTAATAGGCACAGCCCCTTTTAAATAAACATAACCTAACCTTAACGAAAGGGTGGGTTGAAATAAACGTGGCTTCTTCCTATTATTTTTTTTCCGGACATGTTGAATTGCGTACAAAACAACAGAAACAATTTCAGCAGTAGTATTGATATTGTGTAAGTAACGTCTTGTAAGTCATGTAGTAGTAGCAATATTGTACATGTAACATCTTGCATTGGCCCTGCGATGAGGTGACGACTTGTCCAGGGTGTACCCCGCCTTCCGCCCGATTGTAGTTGAGATAGGCGCCAGCGCCCCCCGCGACCCCAAAAAAGGGAATAAGCGGTAGAAAATGGATGGATGGATGGATAACATCTTGCAAATAATTAAGTAGTAGTGATATTGTGCAAATAACATCTTGTAAATAATGTATTAGTTGTTATATTATTTTTAATATATCAGCCAGATTCAAGCATACAGTGTGACGTTCTTTTTAAAGGCCTACTGAAATGAGATTTTCTTATTCAAACGGGGATAGCAGGTCCATTCTATGTGTCATACTTGATCATTTCGCGATATTGCCATATTTTTGCTGACAGGATTTAGTAGAGAACATCGATGATAAAGTTTGCAACTTTTGGTCGCTAATAAAAAAGCCTTGCCTGTACCGGAAGTAGCAGACGATGTGCGCGTGAAGTCACGCGTTGTAGAGCTCCTCACATCCTCACATTGTTTATAATCATAGCCACCAGCAGCAAGAGCGATTCGGACCAAGAAAGCAAGGATTTCCCCATTAATTTGAGCAAGGATAAAAGATTTGTGGATGAGGAAAGTTAGAGTGAAGCACTAGGGGAAAAAAAGGTGAGGGCAGTGGGAGCAATTCAGATGTTATTAGACACATTTACTAGGAAAATTCTGGAAATTCCCTTATCTGCTTATTGTGTTACTAGTGTTTTAGTGAGATTATAAAGTCATACCTTAATGTCGGAGGTGTGTGGCGACCGCCAGTGTCTCAGATGGAAGCCATGGAGGAGCCATGCCTCTTTGACAACTGCAGGAGGATGCAAGCTCCGCTCATGTCTCCAGTAAGAGCCGACTTTTTACCACAATTTTCTCACCGAAACCTGCCGGTTGACATGTGGTAGAGAAACATGTTCACTTGACCGCTGTATTCCTTATTAAAGCTTCACAACAAACCAAGAAACACCGGCTGTGTTTGTGTTGCTCAAGGCAGCTGCAATCCACCGCTTTCCACCAACATCTTTCTTCTTTATAGTCTCCATTATTAATTGAACACATTGCAAAAGATTCAGCAACACAGATGTCCAAAATACTGTGTAATTATGCAATTAAAGCTGACGACTTTTAGCCGAGAGTGGTGTTGGGCTAAAATGTCCGCTCCAACCAATAACGTCACAAGCACGCGTCATCATAAGCGTCATCATTCCGTGACGTTTTCAACAGGATACCTCGTGGGAAATTTAAAATGGCATTTTAGTAAACTAAACCGGCCGTATTGGCATGTGTTGCAATGTTAATATTTCATCATTTATATGTAAACTATCAGACTGCGTGGTCGGTAGTAGTGGGTTTCAGTAGGCCTTTAAACTTATTACCAGAGGTGGGTAGCAACGCGCTACATTTACTCCGTTACATCTACTTGAGTAACTTTTGGGATAAATTGTACTTCTAAGAGTAGTTTTTATGCAACATACTTTTACTTTTACTTGAGTATATTTATAGAGAAGAAACGCTACTTTTACTCCGCTCCATTTATCTGCAATCAGGACGCTACTCGCTACTTTTTTTTTTTATTGATCTCTTAATGCACGCTTTGTCTGTTTTGTTTTTGTCAGACACACATTCAAAGTAGGAACTACGCATGCTTGCGTTTCACCAATCACATGCAGTCACTGGTGACGTTGGACCAATCAAACAGAGCCAGGTGGTCACGTGACTGTCACACGTAGAACCCGACATGTTGAAAAACTTATTACCATTTAGTGGTCAACTGTACGGAATATGTACTGTACCGTGCAATCTACTGATAAAAGTTTCAATCAATCAACCAATCAATCAAAAGTGTAAAGGAAAAAAGACACTTTTTATTTCAACCGTACTTCCCGTCAAAAGCCTAAAGACCGATCGCACAGTTCCTGTCTTCACAATAAAAGTGCCGCTCCATCGCGCCTGCGCTAACAAAATAAGAGTCTCCGAAAGCCAGCGCATACAAGCAAGCTACGGAGTTTGCCGCCAATGTATTTCTTGTAAAGTGTATAAAAACGAATATGGAAGCTGGACAAATAAGATGCCAAAAACCAACGACTTTCATGATGTATTAGACAGGAAGGAGGAACTTTTTTTCTCCTCCATTTGAAAACCGGGACGTTATCAGCACTATACTGTCTGATTCCAATCAATGCAAGTCATCAGAATCAGGTAATACACCAGTTTATATTCTTGTCTTCATTAAAGATAGGAATCTATGTGTTAAACATGCATGTATATTCATTAAAGCACATTTAACATGTCAACAAAAACGGCAAAATAAATAAATATACATTATATACTGTATATATATATATATATATATATATATATATATATATATATATATATATATATATATATATATATATATATATATATACATATATATATATATATATATATATATATATATGATATGTGTGTATGTATATGTATATATGAGGTATATCACCTCGACTTGGTCATTTATTAATTGATTAACGTTAAAAAACGTATTGGGGTGTTACCATTTAGTGGTCAATTGTACGGAATATGTACTGTACTGTGCAATCTACTAATACAAGTTTCAATCAATCAATCAATCAATCAATGCCTACTGAGCCTATGGTGCTGTTAAGTTATTGTGGCTCAATTTGCCTTATTTTTGTATTTATTTTAATGTATTATTATTTAATATATAAAATTGTTTTAATTGCTTAAGAGGTATTCCTGGCTCTGAATTTGCTCATTGCTATTTTTATGTTGTGCATTATTTGTTGCCGTAATCATTAAACAAACAGGTTACTCATCAGTTACTCAGTACTTGAGTAGTTTTTTCACAACTTACTTTTTACTTTTACTCAAGTAAATATTTGGGTGACTACTCCTTACTTTTACTTGAGTAATAAATCTCTAAAGTAACAGTACTTTTGTGGACTTTTTTTGTGGACTTCTGGACCTGCCTCCCCGGAGCCTTTTGGCCATGGAGACCAGCTGCAGGGTCTCTGCTACACCAGAGTCTGTTTGGATGTACTGGAGGAGAGACGGATGAGGGGACAGGACTGTGGAGCTAGCACTGAGCTACTGGGACGGAGAGGCTTCGCGGTGTCTTGACTGGGTAAGCAGGTGTCGGACACCTCAGTCACCTTGGACGTATCCTCGCTCATCCATGCGGACTGGACACTGGCCGAGAGTGGAGTCGGCTGTCTTGGTTGCCTTGTTGGTTCTGCTTCTGTCTCTGGCCATGCTCCCTCCACCCCAGCAGACGATGGCGTGGAACACCGCAGAGGCCACCACAGTGGATATGTTTCTTTTACTTTTTATTCATAGCTGTATGTAGAAGTGTCTGGTTGTATCTGCTGCTTTAATGTCTTTAATGTCCTCTGTGTTCTTTGATGTTTGATGTTTCCCTCTTACACACATGGAAGAGGGATGTGTACTATGGCTATGAGTTGTTGTGGTTTTTTTTTCCCTTGGCCTCAGTCTGCACCCCCACTTCAGGGCCTAGGCTAAGACCGATTTTTTAATTTTATTTTAATCTTCTATTTTTTCTCCCCCCGACCCCTTGTTTACCTGTATGTCATCTTTTTTGTAAGGGGCGCTGGAAGCCGGCAGACCCATCAGCGATCCTGTTCTGTCTCCCTGTAATGTTTGTCTGATCTTGATTGGGATTGTGCTGAAAATTTTAATTTTCCTGAAGGAACTCTCCTGACGGAATAAATAAAGTACTATCTATCTATCTATCTATCTATCTATCTATCTATCTATCTATCTATCTACTCTTACTTGAGTACAATTTCTGACTACTCTACCCACCTCTGCTTATTACTAGCCTTCAACACCAACAGCAGCCTTCATAACATTGCTGGCACCACAGTGCTAGGCCAGCTAGAAGCCACAACAGCAATAATACAGCATTTCCTCGTCATGCACCGAGTGAGGTTGCATTCACAAACACCCGAAATTATGAGCATCCATATTACATGAGTTGCTTTTTGCACATTCTGTATGTTCCGTAATGCTACACTAATTTATATTGATGCGGTGTATACAATATGTTAGCTCAAACACCAACAACTATCTGCTTTGTCAACTATAACACAATACCTAAAATAATGTTTTTTTTAGCCCCCACAGTCCTTCATTTTCCTTCAAACGTGAAGCCTCCGAAGATATGTCAACTTAATCCTAGAGGATGCAAACCATGAATCAAAAACACAGTCAAGATTACCCAATCCTGCTTTTGGTGTAATTGAATTAAAATAATTTTGAAAAAGTCCCAATATTTTCTGTAGTGCTCTGGCGCCCCCAAGCGAAAGAAGAAAAAGCATTAAGCATATTATTTAACTAAGTTAACATAAATGTAGTATTTAATAGGAAATTACAGAATACACTTATATTTACAGATTACTCTATGAAGCATGATATATACATAAATAAATAGTTGTATTTCACAAGCTTAAAAGTACAACACTAAACCAACAATTCAAGTAGGATTTATAGTTTTACAACTATTTTACTTCCTACCTCGAGAACCTAATTATACTTCAGCTAAAATAACATTCACATAAAAGAGACCAATAATACATATGAGACGCCCTTTCTCAAATGTAATATAAAACCTATTTTGAAAATATAACAATGTTGACCAAAATGTTGTACAAAAAGGCTACGCAGCTAAAAAGTGATTATTGCAGTTAAAAATCATATAGGGTTGTTTTTTTTGTTTATTCATATATATATATATATATATATATATATATATATATATATATATATATATATATATATATATATATATATATATATATATATATATATATATATCCATGTCTCCAGCGCCCCCCGCGACCCCGATAGGGAATACGCGGTAGAAAATGGATGGATATATATATATATACATATACATATATATATACATACATATATATATATATATATATATATGTGTGTGTGTGTGTGTACGCATGTACTGTAATAATAAGACCCTTAATTGCATTCAATTACTTTGTCTTTGTTGTCAACAAAACTAAATATACAATACAGTGTTAATTAAAAGACACTTTTAATTCAATTTACAGTATATAAGTAATTTTCATGTCGTCAACATAATACAATTATACAACCTACATAAATACAAGAATAGAAAAGGACATCATGAGCAGTTAATGATCAGTTGTAAAAATTAAACAAAAGTAGGATTAAAAATAAAACAATACATTTAATAGGGCTTTTTATATTAAATCAAATCTAATAATTGAAGACTAACAATAACTTCTGGGTCTTTTTGAGTTGCCCAGAAAGACGGAAACTACCGAGTGACGTTTGGAAAGTGATCGCTCACCACACTACCGGAAACCGCTGTGCCATACCTTCAAAATAAGCTTTCAACGTTTATGTTTGTTGCGAATGCTGTTCAATGTAACAGTTATTAATATTACAAAACTACATCCTCTTGTTTGTGTATACAATCCAATAATTATCCGGTTTGTTTCAGTAAAATGTAGACCAATGGTAAAAATCATTTAGAACAGTGATTTGCAGTTGTACAATACACCTTCAACCCATCGCTGCAATTATATAGCACCTACATTATTGTTGTTGCCACCATCCATCCATCGATTTTTTACTGTGTCCCTCTCGGGGCCGCGGGGGGGTGCTGGAGCCTCCTCATTCTTTCTCATTGTCAGTTGACGCCCTCTCACTCACATGCTGTGGGCTTTTACGTTGAAAATGTGTCAGGAAGTGGTAGGTTTGGGTCTCACCAAGAACGTTCCGTAGGAAGAAATAAGTAAAATGTTACCGCAATATTGCTACTTTTACCTCGGAAATTTCCTCTTTTTTTGCTAAGACGCTGGACTCTTGTGATTATGAATTTAAATATGTTCACTAACTAGCGTTAGGTTACCATCATTATTGTGAAGTATTTGTCGCCTAGTCAAAACGAAAGTTCAAATTGTGACTTCAAATACCTGGTCGTCTTTAGGCAAGCGTGGAATGGTAAGAATTGATGATAACATGACATACATTATTAGCAGCTTGTTGTGTCGAATTCAGATGTATCATGTGTGTCTTGTTTACGGACAGGTAAACGAGGCTCATTGGTACCATCCATCCACTTCCTACCGCTTATTCCCTTTGGGGTGCCTATATCAGCTACAATCGGGTGGAAGTCGGCGTACACCCTGGACAAGTCGCCACTCATCACAGGGCCCTCATTGGTATCGTAAGGATATAACAGGATGAACTGGCTGTCTCATTCTATTCATCTGATGTTCCTCCTTGACTGCGGTGAGCATCTCAATGTATTCTTATTTTGAGTACGTGACAAAAAATGTCCAAAGCTAAATATATTTGGGAAAAAAATCACCTTTGCAAAGACCTATGCAAAAAGCTTTACACTCATATTTGTTATGTACAACGGGGCGTAGTATTTAACTCAATGATTTATTATATATATATATATATATATATATATATATATATACATACACACACACACACACACACACACACACACACACACACACACACACACACACACACACAGTGGAGCGAAAAAGTATTTAGTCAGCCACCGATTGTGCAAGTTTTCCCACTTAATTTTCATCATAGGTACACTTCAACTGTGAGAAACAGAATGTGAAAAAAAAAATCCAGGAATTCACATTGTAGGAATTTTTAATAATTTATTTGTAAATTAGGGTGGAAAATAAGTATTTGGTCACTTTAAACAAGGAAGATCTCTGGCTCTCACAGACCTGTAACTTCTTCTTTAAGAAGCTCTTCTGTCCTCCACTCGTTACCTGTATTAATGGAACCTGTTTGAACTTGTTATCTGTATAAAAGACAACTGTCCATAGCTGCAAACAGTCAGACTCCAAACTCCACTATGGCCCGGACCAAAGAGCTGTTGAAGGACACGAGGAAAAGAATTGTAGACCTGCACCAGACTGGGAAGAGTGAATCTACAATAGGCAAGCAGCTTGGTGGGAAAAAATCAACTGTGGGAGCAATTATCAGAAAATGGAAGACATATAACACCACTGATAATCTCCCTCGATCTGGGGCTCCACGCAAGATATCATCCCGTGGGGTCAAAATGATCATGAGAACGGTGAGCAAAAATCCTAGAACTACACAGGGGGGCCTGGTGAATGACCTGCAGAGAGCTGGGACCAAAGTAACAAAGGTTACCATCAGTAACACACTACGCCGACAGAGAATCAAATCCTGCAGTGCCAGACGTGTCCCCCTGCTTAAGCCAGTGCATGTGCAGGCCCGTCTGAAGTTTGCCAGAGAGAACATGGATTATACAGCAGAGGATTGGGAGAATGTCATGTGGTCAGATGAAACCAAAATATAACTTTTTGGTATAAACTCAACTCGTCGTGTTTGGAGGAAGAAGAATACTGAGTTGCATCCCAAGAACACCATACCTACTGTGAAGCATTGGGGTGGAAACATCATGCTTTGGGGCTGTTTTTCTGCTAAGGGGACAGGACGACTGATCCATGTTAAGGAAAAAATGAATGAGGCCATGTATCGTGAGGTTTTGAGCCAAAACCTCCTTCCATCAGTGAGAGCTTTGAAGATGAAACGTGGCTGGGTCTTTCAGCATGACAAAAATCCCAAACACACCGCCCAGGCAATGAAGGAGTGGCTCCGTAAGAAGCATTTGAAAGTCCTGGAGTGGCCTAGCCAGTCTCCAGACCTCAACCCCATAGAAAATCTGTGGAGGGAGTTGAAAGTCTGTGTTGTTCGGCGACAGCCCCAAAACATCACTGCTCTCGAGAAGATCTGCATAGAGGAATGGGCCAAAATACCAGCTATTGTGTGTGCAAACCTGATAAAGACCTACAGTAATCGTTTGACCTCTGTTATTGCCAACAAAGGTTATATTACAAAGTATTGAGATGAATTTTTGTTATTGACCAAATACGTATTTTCCACCATAATTTACAAATACATTTTTTAACATTCCTACATTATGAATTCCTGGATTTTTTTTTCACATTCTGTCTCTCAAAGTTGAAGTGTACCTATGATGAAAATTACAGACCTCTGTCATCATTTTAAGTGGGAGAACTTGCACAATCGGTGGCTGACTAAATACTTTTTTGGCCCACTGTATATATGAATAAAATAACAAACAATAATAATCCTAAACAAGGCAAAAGTGTGTGTGTGTGTGTGTGTGTGTGTGTGACTATGTGTATGAATTTGCTGTTGAGTGTTACCGTAAATGTTGAGCAAGAGCCAAGTCCAAAAGGGGCAGGGCAAACTCACTAATCCGTGAATCAAGCAGGAAGTCGGGTGCTATAGCGGGGCGTAGGAGGTCCATGTCCAAGTGGGAGGTCGAGATCCAGGAAGCAGAGAAACAAGGAAAGACGAGACACACAGCTCGTCAACGCGGGAACGGAGGTTGTACGCGAATAGATTACATTCTGGCGCGGAATAGCAGGTTGAGCAGATTTATAAAGGCAAGTCTGATCATCAGGCTCAGGTGTGCTGATTGCTGATAGATTGCAGCCCCCGGGTGCCGGCGGAGTAATGCGTGCAGGAGGGGAGCTTCCATGGGCGTGTCCTGAGGTGTGCTCCGCGGTGCTTATTGATGAATGCGCATTTGCATGCACCCGGGCCGTGACAGAATTTGAACTATTATGATTGTCCAATTATTAAGGCAGCTAAATAAAAAAACAAATTGGGCCTGGATTATCCATTAAGACAGTTGACATGTTCAACCTGCATTTTGGAAAGTGAACATTATACCTACCTTATTCCATCCATCCATTTTCTACCGCTTGTCCTGTTCGGGGTTGCGGGGGGTGCTGGAGCCTATCTCAGCTGCATTCGGGCGGAAGACGGGGTACACCCTGGACAAGCCGGCACCTCATCACAGGGCCAACACAGATAGACAGACAACATTATTTGCAAACAAAATGACAGTGTTTTGTTCAGTAGAGATCACACATAAACTAATACAAATAATAACAGAAGAAATTAATAAATTTAAGAGACGGTTTGACAAAAAACAGACTATGTTTAAATCTCAGTAAAAATCAATAATTTTATTTTTTAACCAAAAAGAGGTAGTCAAACACAAATACAAATGGACAGAGTAGACAATGGAAAGGGTAAAATAAATTAAATGTTTTGGGTGTAATAAACAATAAAATTGACTGGAAAGCTCATATAAAATTATACAACATAAAATAGCAAGAAATACTTAAAAGATGTATGTTTGAGACCAAAAATCAAGACACATTCTTTACTGCTCGAAAGTGTTGCCATACCTAAGTTATTGTGTAGAAAAATGGGGAAATAACTATAAAAGTACACTTCATTCACTATATCATGTTACACAAAAGGTCAGTTAGAATAATACATAATGTTGACTATGGAGAACATGTAAAGCCTTTATTTATCAAATCCAAAATATTTAAATTGAATGATTTGGCGTGTTAGCAAACAGCTAAAATTATGCACAAAGCAAACTATAACCTGCTACCCAAGAAATATTCTCAACAAAAGAAAAGTAATATAGCCTTCAGGGAAAATAATATAAAGCAATTCTAAGCATTACAACACTTAAAGGGGAACTGCACTCTTTTTGGAGTTTTGCTTATCATTCACAATACTTATGAGAGACAAGAACACACGTCTTTTTTTTAGGATTCTAAAGATGATAAAAAAACATTTGCCGATTTGGCTAATCGGAGTCACAATTGTAGCCTTTAAAAAGGGGAAGTGCCGCAAATTTGAAATGCTGCATCGTCAAAAGAGCAGTGCTGTAAATACCAAAACACACAAACCCACCACATTAAGTGCGTGAAAAAAATGCTGCAACTAACGGAAGTTGGCAGAATTACTTCAAAGGGTCTTCATCGTCAAATGTTCCATACATGCAAGACATGCGGAATAATTGAGATAGCGTTTGTTGGAGCAGTTGGAAAATACAACTCAGCCCATAGAGAGATAGAGCGAAACTTAGCAGTTTGTGATTGACAGCTATGAACACAAATCATTGCATTCTGCCATCAAAATTGGGGGCCCCTGATTGGGTGGGGCCCTTGGGTTTCAGCCAGGTAAGCCATTGCATTAAGACGGTCTTGGTCACATGGTCAAACTCCAGGCACAGCTGGCCAGATCTGGCCTGCCACATCATTTTATGTTGCCTGTGAAAGCTTAAAAGAATGTGCATCAATAAAGTACCTAATCTTTCATACTAAATGTATTTGTTCTTTCCATTTTGACAATATATATGTGAAGCATAGCGCTGCATATATTTTAAGCTTTTATATTATCTGCTCATGTAACAAATAGTCTATATACTGTTTTATAATCTACACCTGCTTGTCACCTTGAGTTATGATTTCAAAGCGAGTTATCCATTAATTTATTCATGAAAAAATCTAATAAAAAACAAAGGCAATTGTGTAATGATATAATGGGGCAATTACATTTACATTCGTGCTGTCATATGGTTATTTAAAAAAAAAAATCAGATTCATCACAACTTAAAACTTAAACAAAGAGCCCACTAAAACAAATGCACCTTCAATCAATCATTCCATCCATCCATTTTCTACCGCTTATTCCCTTTTGGGGTTGCGGGGGGCGCTGGCGCCTATCTCAACTACAATCGGGCGGAAGGCGGGGTACACCCTGGACAAGTCGCCACCTCATCGCAGGGCCAACACAGATAGACAGACTACATTCAATCAATCAATCAATCAATGTTTATTTATATAGCCCTAAATCACAAATGTCTCAAAGGACTGTTCAAACCATTATGACTACGACATCCTCGGAAGAACCCACAAAAGGGCAAGGAAAACTCACACCCAGTGGGCAGGGAGAATTCACATCCAGTGGGACGCCAGTGACAATGCTGACTATGAGAAACCTTGGAGAGGACCTCAGATGTGGGCAACCCCCCCCCCCCCCCCTCTTGAATGCATGTCATTTTTTTATTCATATCTTGCTAAAATTGTATTTAAAGTTCAGTCAGGGTGTATTTTGGAGTGAAACCTACCAGCAAGCACACCAGTCCAAGTCAATTAACTCATTGTTGCACTGACGTATGCAATGACCTGATCTTTGACCTGATCTTTGACCTGATCATTGATTGTATTACAACCTTTGCCACCTATCAGGTAACCATCCACAGTAAGGGTAAAGTAGCATGTACGGTCAAAATGATTTGTTATTGATTTTTATGATTATTACTGACTGCAGACATCATGAGAGACAAAAAACATAATAAAACATCACTTACTGTGCAAACTCTGCTGGCATTAGGATGTTCATATATTCCCATCTAGGTGAAGAATGTCTCATAATCCTCACAAAGAAAGGGGAACCAAGCAGTCTTTTCCTGTCGTCCCCGCCAGTATTGGGTCCTAAGTGGCTCTCAAATTGTACTAACTTGTCGGAATACCTACCCAGACTTCTTCTGTCAAGGTGAGATACATAATTTATGATTTAGAATAATCGGAAGCAACAAAACAGCAGACCACTGGCTAATATAAACATAGGGACACACAGAAGTGATCACAGCGCCGCTATAAATAGTTTGTCTGCATTAGCGTTTATATTAACAATGTCACTAATAATTGGTTAATATTCAAATCACAAAATGTATATAGAGTATTGTTGGCACGTTTTGAAATGTTATTTAATGAATTTTTTTGTCGAAATAGAGGCATTCCCAAAGGCAGACTTTTATGTACAAGCTAGAATATATTTAAAAAAAACAAACATTCGTCATCATATCTTTCATAATGATTGTGAACGATAGGTAAAATTAAAAAAAATGTGCAGTTCCCCTTTAAAACATACTAAGGATAAACATCATTAATGATAACCGTGGTAAAACTATTGACAGTTAGTATTACCATTTGAAATTAAATGAATTGAAAAACCGTTATTTATCACCGCACTTTGAATAAATCCCAGACGCACTGGCGTTAGATTGCTAGCTTAAATCCTAACACGAAAACAAGAGGCATTAACGTCTGCCCCATCAAGAAACGACATACTAAACTTATATAAACACAATGCTGTCCGTGCAACTAAGATATTTAATTGTGCACATTGAAACTACAAGCTGCAATCGTTTTATACTCAGGAGAAAAGAGACAGGTTTTTTATGTTGCCTATAAGGTCCGCTGAACAGAGAGAGTATGACGCCACAAAGCCCGCCAGAACACTCTTATATCCTATCAGTGACGCATGACACAAAATATGAAAAATTGTAGGCTTTCTAACAGTGTGTCTGTTTATTTTAGTTATGTACCGCTGTCCACTTTCGATTTCAAACACAACCCTAGTGTCTCAATTCGCCCTTAAAGGGGAACTGCCCTTTTTGGGGCAATTTTGCCTGGCATTCACAATACTTATGTAAGACAAGAACACATGTTTTTTCTTTTTTTGTATGCATTACATCGTAAAACAAGTAAATAAATGCAAATAAAAGTCCGCTTACAATGGAGCCTATTGGAGTCAGCCTATTCTGCCTTTAAAGCACTTCAAAAAACATTTAAACACCTCCATCAAGGTTTTATATACACTATTAACGGGCACATTCACAATAAAATGTGATATTTACCTATTTTGTTCATTTTAGGCATATGCAGCACATTCATTTCAAACATGCTTCATGAGGTTTGCTTTATTTTAACGTCACCTATTACTGCTCACTGCAGACTCCATGAGAGCCAACAAACATAATTAAAAAATCACTTACTGTACAATGTCTGCTGCCACTGGGATGCTGACTGATGGGATGTTTATATGTTTGATGGAGAATGACTCACAATCCTCACAGGGAAGAAAAAAAAAGGAACCAAGCGTCTTTTCGTGTCATTCTTGCCATTTCCAGGCCTAAATTGAATGCCAAAGTTGACCAACATATCGGTTTATGTCTAAAATCCAAGTGAGAGGCATGATTTATGATCTAGAACAAACCAGCTCCCAGATGAAAAAAGCCACTCACCAGCTGATGACATCAGAACAATAGCAGAACAAACTAGTTAGCTCTCATTGATAAAGCGCCGCTAAAAATAATTTGTCTGCGGTAGCATGTATGATAACAATCACTAATACTTGGTTTAAATTCAGTCATGACAGGTAAATGGAGTATTGTTGGCTCTTTTTGGACGGTTATTAAGAGGAATTTATTAGCGCAATAGAGGACCTCCCATTGACTCCATATATTTATGTTTAAGTTAAAATGCATACAAACAAACTACATCTGTCTTCTTGTCTCTTATAACAATTGTGAACGACGGCCAAAATTTCCCCCAAAAGGTGTAGTTCCTCTTTAAGTAGGGATTGGTATCGTTTACATACTTGTAACAAATTGCCACTTCAAAAATGTTGCTGTTGCTTGAACGGTGCCCAAATGGGTACTTAAAAAGTGAAAAAAATGCAACAAGAAGTCAAGGTTAGTCTTTTCTTGTACTTTAGGGAAGTTCTTTACACAAGCTAAACATGGTAGGCTATAGGCTTTCAAGAGCTAGCGGCTACACAACAGCTAAGCATACGTGTCCTCGATTGAACAACACTGCACCCATGTGTCAATATAAACATGAGTATTACTTATTATTAGTTTACAGTAACAAACATGTCCACATTATTAATCTGTGCCATCAGTTGGAATGAGTATCGTTTACATTTCACCGGATACTTGTACCAAATTGGTATTTTAAAAATGGTGCGTGTGCTTAAACCGGTACTAAGACGTGGATAACATGCACATTTTGGGGAAAAATCCCAATTTTCATTTCTTTATGGAATTTTGTGATGCTCAAGTTGAACAGACTTGTAATTTTAATACTTAAATTATGCAAATTATGATAACTATGTAATACATAAAAAAATAAGAAATAAAATGCACAATAAAGGAGAAATCCTGGAGGAAAACCAACGCTTTACAGCCAACTTGATTGAGCTTGAGAGGTGCTACGAAGAGGAATGGGCAAAACTGCCTGTAGATAGCTGTGACAAGTATTCAAAGAGACCTGAGGCTGTAATTGATACCAAAGGTGAATCAACAAATTATTGAGCAAAGGCTGTGAATACTTATGTCCGTGTAATTTGTAATATTTTTAATACATTTGCAAAATTAAAAAAAAATAATTTACATTGTCATTATGAAGTATTTTTTGTAGAATTTTAAGGACAAACATTAATTAATTCCATTTTGAAATAAGGCTGTAACAAAAAAATGTGGAAAAAGCGATGCGTGTGAATACTTTCCCAATGCACTGTATGTTGCTAAGTAATTAAATAATCAGATCTATAATTGAGTAATATGGGGAAAAGTTAATAGAAAATGTATTAGGCGGTCCCAATATTTGAGGATAATACTAAGATAATAACGAGTGTTTGCAATTCACCATTGAAAAGAAAAACGGGTAAATATTGCGATTGCCAATTCCGATCATTTTGCCACAGCAGTAGTAGATTCAGGCCAGCCCTTCATAATAAAATTGTGCACACTCCGGAACCAAGAACACAGTATATTTATTGAAGTGTACTGTCGTAAGAGTTTGATTTGTGACACAATAGTAACACTCTTTCATTTTTGCACAGTGCTCGCTTCACTTCCTGCTCCGTGCAACCTATCGGTTGACTCCGTTCACTTCCGCCATATCCTGCATTGGGATCCTGGGCCTGGATCTCCAGCAGGAACTCAGTACAAGGTCTTCGCAAGGTAAATTCACCCTTCACCATTTTCAGGACTACCGTATTTCCTTGAATTGCCGCCGGGGCGCTAATTAATTTAAAACCTCTTCTCACTTACCAAAGGCATGCAGTAAAAATGTGAGTGTGATGTAAGCTTGGACCTTAAATCCTACTAAATAGCTCTTAATCTTCTTCCCTTTATGCGATTTCAAATTACCGGTATTGAAATCAGCCTCCTCCATTTTGAAAATGATGACAGGGGAAGTGTCACTCGTGACGTCACGAGTTTGACCAGGCGGTAATACCAAGCATGCGCTAATTATTTTGCGAAGCGAGTTTGACCCGGCAGTAATTCAAGGCCGGCGCATACTATATGCCCTGCGGCAATTCAAGGAAATACGGTATCCTACATTAGGAAGGGTATTCATATGGCCCCATTGGTTGCGGTTTACCTGACACATAAAACGTGACAAATAGGGGGCCGGGGAGGCGCACTATTCACTGAAGCCGCCAGACGGCAGTAGAGTTGAATATCTTCAATTGTGTTTTGTGGCAATTCCAACTTTGACCACAGCATCAGTTGCTATGTAGAGTGCCGCTTTCCATCATATTCAGCAGACTGCATTGCAAAAGGATTAACCCCTCTACCTTCCTGTCCTGCAAGATCCACCCTGGAATGGGGGCCACATGAATCCCTTCTCTACTGCAGAACCAACCAGATTCAAAGTCTGTAGTCAGGAGAGTTTCAAAGTCTTTGCTGGACAAGGTGGAGAAGAAAGTTAGATAGTTGGGTCTTGTCAAGGCCAGGTTTTAAACAGTACTTCCAGAATTTTGCTGGCCTTTTTTGTAACCGTCGCGGCCTAAATGGTCATATCGATATTTTTTCTTACACCTAATTTGTATCTCATAGGGATGTGAAAGAGTATCGCTAGCCATGACACCCCACGAGCTAGCCTGTATTTGTTTAGAGTAGACGTATAACACTTATAGAGCACTTCCTTTCCCTCACTTATTGTGTAGCATGTGGGAAATCCGTACACGTCTATTAAGAATCTGAATACATGTACCGTTACACCTGTTGTGATTTTAAACCTAGAAAAGAACAATCTTTGTGTAAAAATGTGAAAGCTCTGTTTGTCTTTGTGCAGGTTGAGGGGAAGTAAGGAAAAAGAACCGCAGAACACCACGACAATGGAAACATCTTTACAGCTGGACTTGGACAATTATAAGTATTACTTGAGCGTGCAAGCTCTCCACAACGGAACCTGGTCTGCAGCGTCAAAAGAAATTCCCTTCAATCCGATTGAACAAAGTATGTAAGCAGGACTAGTTTTCTCTATTTAGTCAAATTCTACCTTGTTTTTCTACGCCTTACTCGTCATATTATTCCATCTTGACAAAAACTTCCCTTGTTTTCAAACACTGTTTTTTATATTTCCTGTACTAACTGCACTTATATTTCGGTATTGTGATGCCATCCATTCATCCATTTTCTACCGCTTGTCCCTTTCGGGGTCGCGGGGGGTGTTGGAGCTTATTTCAGCTGCATTCGGGCGGAAGGCGGTGTACACCCTGGACAAGTCGCCACCTCATCACAGGGCCAACACAGATAGACAGACAACATTCACACTCACATTCACACACTAGGGTCAATTTTGTGTTGCCATTGGTGATAAGTCAGCTTTATTCATTAATCGAATCAATCATTCGGTTTTGTTTATTCAATTTTTCACACTCATAGGAACAAAGCAAAAACAGGATTTTGGAACACAGGTCTTCAGAACCCATTCCATGTTATTTTGCATGTTTTAAAAAAATGTGTTTGTACACCTTAATGACAGGTTTGGCTCATTGTAGCATTGGTCTAATGTCCAAGTGTCTTTGAGCGAGATTTTAAACCCCCAGTTGTAATTTTCCTGTTTTATACGTGTGTGTGTGTGTGTGTGTGTGTGTGTGTGTGTGTGTGTGTGTGTGTGTGTGTGTGTGTGTGTGTGTGTGTGTGTGTGTGTGTGTGTGTGTGTGTGTGTGTGTGTGTGTGTGTGTGTGTGTGTGCGTGTGTGTGTGTATATGTGTGTGTGTATATATGTATATGGGGCGGTATAGCTCGGTTGGTAGAGTGGCCGTGCCAGCAACTTGATGGTTGCAGGTTCGATTCCCGCTTCCGCCATCCTAGTCACTGCTGTTGTGTCCTTGGGCAAGACACTTTACCCACGTGTTCCCAGTGCCACCCACACTGGTTTAAATGTAACTTAGATATTGGGTTTCACTAGAGAAAAGTGCTATATAAATATACTTCACTTCACTTTACATACATATACATATATGCACACATATTGTATATAAATACGCACACACACATATATACATGTGTGTGTATATATATATGTGTGAGTGTATATATACAGGTGTATGTATATATATATATATATATATATATATATATATATATATATATATATATATATATATATATATATACATACATATATACACACAGATATGCATATACACAAACACACATATATATATATATTATGAGTGTGTGTGTGTATATATACATATAGATATAATAGTTTTTTGATAGAGTGATTGGATTGTTGGTCACAAAAGTCATTTATGAAGTTTGGTTCTTTTATGAATTTATTATGGGTCTACTGAAAATGTGACCGGGCTTCACGGTGGAAGAGGGGTTAGTGCGTCTGCCTCACAATACGAAATTCCTGCAGTCCTGGGTTCAAATCCAGGCTCGGGATCTTTCTGTGTGGAGTTTGCATGTTCTCCCCGTGAATGCGTGGGTTCCCTCCGGGTACTCCGGCTTCCTCCCACCTCCAAAGACATGCACCTGCGGATAGGTTGATTGGCAACACTAAATTGGCTCTAGTGTGTGAATGTGAGTGTGAATGTTGTCTGTCTATCTGTGTTGGCCCTGCGATGAGGTGGCGACTTGTCCAGGGTGTACCCTGCCTTCCGCCCGATTGTGGCTGAGATGGGCGCCAGCGCCCCCCGCGACCCCGAAAGGGAATAAGCGGTAGAAAATGGATGGATGGATGGATGGATGAAAATGTGACCAAATATGCTGGGTCAAAAGTATTCATACAGCAATGTTAATATTTGGTTACATGTCCCTTGGCAAATGTCACTGGAATAAGGTGCTTTTGGTAGCCATCCACAAGCTTCAGGTTGGATTTTGACCACTCCTCTTGACAAAATTGGTGCAGTTCAGCTAAATGTGTTGGTTTTCTGACATGGACTTGTTTCTTCAGCATTGTCCACACGTATAAGTCAGGACTTTGGGAAGGCCATTCTAAAACCTTAACTGTAGCCTGATTCAGCCATTCCTTTTGACGTATGTTTATGGTCATTATCCTGTTGGAATACCCAACTGCACTCAAGACACGACTTCCGGGCTGATGATTTTAGCTTGTCCTGAAGAATTTGGAGGTAATCCTCTTTTTTCATTGTTCTATTTACTCTCTGTAAAGCACCAGTTCCATTGGCAGCAAAACAGGCCCAGAGCATAATACTACCACCACCATGCTTGGTGGTAGGTGGTGCTCTGGGATTAAAGGCTTCACCTTTTCTCCGCCAAACATATTGCTGGGTATTGTGGCCAAACAGCTCAAATTTTGTTTCATCTGACCACAGAACTTTCATTTATCTTTGTCCATGTGATCAGCAGCCAAATTTAGACAACCCTTAAGGTGTCGCTTCTAAAGCAAGAACTTCCTTCTTGCATGGTATCCTCTCAGTCCACGGCGATGCAAAACACGCTTGACTGTGGACACTGACACCTGTGTTCCAGCTGCTTCCAATTCATTGCAGACCTGCTTTTTGGTGGTTCCCGGTTGACTCTTGATCATCCTGACCAATTTTCTCTCAGCAGCAGGTGATAGCTTGCATTTTCCTCCTGATCGTGGCAGTGACAAAACTGTGCCATGCACTTTATACTTACAAACAATTGTCTGCACAGTAGGTCTTGGGACCTTAAGCTGCTTTGAAATGCCTCCAAGTGACTTTCCTGACTTGTTCAAGTCAATGATTCGTTTTTTTCAGATCTGTGCTGAGTTCTTTTGACTTTCCCATTGTCGCCTTTGTAACCGAGTCTAATGACTGCATCACATGAGCCCTATTTTAATGGGCTCAGAGAAGTCAACAGGTGTCGTCAATCATATACACTCACATGAAGTTTAGAGGCCATGCCGTGATTTGATTGTAACTTTTCTACATCACCAAAATTGATAATGTATGTTGCGGTCTGTATACTTTTGACCCTGCAGATTTGGTCACATTTTCACCCATCCATCCATCCATCATCTTCCGCTTATCCGAGGTCGGGTCGCTGGGGCAACAGCCTAAGCAGGGAAACCCAGACTTCCCTCTCCCCAGCCACTTCGTCTAGCTCTTCCCGGGGGATCCCGAGGCGTTCCCAGGCCAGCCGGGAGACATAGTCTTCCCAACGTGTCCTGGGTCTTCCCCGTGGCCTCCTACCGGTTGGACGTGCCCTAAACACCTCCCTAGGGAGGCGTTCGGGTGGCATCCTGACCAGATGCCCGAACCACCTCATCTGGCTCCTCTAGATGTGAAGGAGCAGCGGCTTTACTTGGAGTCCCTCCCGGATGGCAGAGCTTCTCACCCTGTCTCTAAGGGAGAGCCCCGCCACACGGCGGAGGAAACTCATTTCGGCCGCTTGTACCCGTGATCTTATCCTTTCGGTCATGACCCAAAGCTCATGACCATAGGTGAGGATGGGAACGTAGATCGACCGGTAAATTGAGAGCTTTGCCTTCCGGCTCAGCTCCTTCTTCACCACAACGGATCGGTACAACGTCCGCATTACTGAAGACGCCGCACCGATCCGCCTGTCGATCTCACGATCCACTCTTCCCTCACTCGTGAACAAGACTCCTAGGTATTTTCAGTAGACCCATAATAAATTCATAAAAGAACCAAACTTCATGAATGTTTTTTGTGACAAAACAAGTATGTGCTCCAATCAGTTTATCACAAAAAATAAGAGTTGTAGAAATTATTGGAAACTCAAGACAGCCATGACATTTTGTCCTTCATAAGTGTATGTAAACTTTTGACCACGACTGTAGAAATGGATGGATGGGTGGATGGATCTATATACACACATTTACATATACATATTTACAAACCCCGTTTCCATATGAGTTGGAAAATTGTGTTAGATGTAAATATAAACGGAATACAATGATTTGCAAATCCTTTTCAACCCATATTCAATTGAATGCACTACAAAGACAAGATATTTGATGTTCAAACTCCTAAACCTTTTTTTTTTTGCAAATAATAATTAACTTCAAATTTCATGCCTGCAACACGTGCCAAAGTAGTTGGGAAAGGACATGTTCACCACTGTGTTACATCACCTTTTCTTTTAACAACACTCAATAAACATTTGGGAACTGAGGAGACTAATTGTTGAAGCTTTGAAAGTGGAATTCTTTCCTAATCTTGTTTTATGTAGAGCTTCAGTCGTTCAACAGTTCGGGGTCTCCACTGTCGTATTTTACGCTGCAAGTTGTAATAGCTCGTTGAAAAACATTGTTCGACAATTTGGTTACAAAGTGGTGACCCTCACCCCATCCTTGTTTGTGAATTACTTAGCATTTCATGGAAGCTGCTTTTATACCCAATCATGGCACCCAACTGTTCTCAATTAGCCTGCACACCTGTGGGATGTTCCATATAAGTGTTTGGTGAGCATTCCTCAACTTTATCAGTATTTATTGCCACCTTTCCCAACTTCTTTGTCACGTGTTGCTGGCATCAAATTCTAAAGTTAATGATAATTTGAAAGAAAAAAATCTTTATCAGTTTGAACATCAAATATGTTGTCTTTGTAGCATATTCAATTGAATATGGATTGAAAATGATTTGCAAATCATTGTATTCCGTTTATATTTACATCTAACACAATTTCCCAACTCATATGGAAACGGGGTTTGTACATTCACACATATATATATATATATATATATATATATATATATATATATATATATATATATATATATATATATATATATATATATATATATATATATATATATATATATATATATATATATATATACACACATATACATATGATATACATATATAATATATACATATACACATGTATACGTACATATATATACACGTACGTGTGTGTGTATATATGTACTGTTGTATATATATATATATTTGTGTGTATATATATATATTTATATATAGAAAATAAATGTTATATTTTAACATGTCTATTGAAGCATTCGCATAGTTCAGCATGCCAATATAAAATATATCATTCAAAATTGACCGTAAAGATGAATACATCATGGTGGGCAGCATAGTGAAATAGTTTCGTAGCCATGATTTGTTGCTCTATCTCAAGTTATTGCTGGCAGTTTTTACTCATACTTTCCCTTCTCCCTCAGCAACGGAATGGCCCGTACTGCCATGATTGGTTGACATGGAGTTTCTTTTCACCAATGGGAAGATGGTAGTGGGGGGTGTATATTGTAGCGTTCTGGAAGAGTTAGTGCTGCAAGGGATTCTGGGTATTTGTTCTGTTGTGTTTATGTTGTGTTACGGTGCGGATGTTCTCCCAAAATCTGTTTCTCATTCTTGTTTGGTGTGGGTTCACAGTGTGGCGCATATTTGTAACAGTGTTAAAGTTGTTTAAATGGCCACCCTCAGTGTGACATGTATGGCTGTTGACCAAGTATGCATTGCATTCACTTGTGTGTGTGAAAAGCCCTAGATATTATGTGACTGGGCCGGCACGCAAAGGCAGTGCCTTTAAGGTTCATTGGCACTCTGTACGTCTCCCTATGATCGTGTACCACTACGTACAGCGGCGTTTTAAAAAGTCATAAATTTAACTTTTTGAAACCAATACTGATCATTTCCAAACGGATACCGATAATTTACGATATTATATTTTAAAGGATTTATCGGCCGATAATATCGGTAGCCCGATATTATCGGACATCTCTACTTATGACTTTCCGTTTTCAGGTGACATCCGTTTTATTCAACACATTTCACAAAATCTGTGCAGTATTTCAAAAAGGGAAAGCAAGTAATTAACTATAAAGTATGTCCTCTTCTCGCTTCCAGCGATCATAGGCCCTCCAAAAGTCATACTGGCTGAGAATGGCAACAGCTTTCAAATCAACATATCACTGCCTGAGGCTGACAAAAGCTCGAAGATACGCAACAACAACATCATGGGCTTCTACGGAGCTAAGTTTAAAGTCTTGTGGAGGAAATCTAAAGAAATAGAGGTAAGCTATTTACAATTGATTCATTCAATGTTTGGGTTCTTCCTCAGTTATCAACACGATGGGGATATAATCATGAAAACACATTTCCCCTGGGGCAGGGGACTAATAGGATCATTTTTCCGTAATCGGGAGGTGACCACAATAAACAAGTAAGAGACTGTCCACTTGACTTTAAACCAGGCCTGGGCAATTATTTTACGTGGGGGGGCCAGATTTTTATTTTAAAAAGTGTGTCAGGGAGCCAGTATATCTATTTTTAGGAATATTAATACAAAACCTCACAATAATGATTGAAAGCTAAAAACGTTATGACAGACCGCCTTAAAAAAAACAATGGAATTTGAATTTTTTTTTACTGACTGAGACACCCAGAATGTACATGAAAATAAAGAATGCGAGATTTACAATTTTACCTATCAAAAATAAAACACTGAATATTAACAACATTTTTCACAATCAACCGAAACGCAACCAAAATGCAACAAAATGTAAAAAAAAACAAAAAAACACCTACAATCTGAGATACCTCATAGTGACCATAGTAAGTAATTAAATGACCATAGTAACTAATTAGATGACCATAGTTAACTTGTATATGATGAAGATTACAACCATTGAAAGACTTAGTATAGCTGAAGACTCACGGTCATTAGAAAACATCACTGCACATCATAATGACAGCTACGCTTTCCATCTTAAACATCTAAAACAATTATTTGGGAATGTCCGGACCAGGTTGAAAAGCTCAACAGGCCACATGTGGCCCTTGGGCCTTAATTTGCCCAGGTCTGCTCTTGACGGTAATGAGTTTGTGCTAATGTGAAGGCGTTCCGTTTTAGCCTAGGTTATTTATCACAGTTGGGGTTAACGTTTGCCGGTAAGGTTGAGCTGGGTGTTTTCCTCAAATGAAAAATATTGCCAACAGGGAAGGAGGAATGATGAAGAGAAGGAACCCCAGGACAGGGCTCTGGAGCACACCTGTTGCATGTAGACTGGTCAAACTTAAATTATTTAAGATGTATGACCTGTAGGTTTAAAATGATTAAACCCAATTCAAAATGTCATGTTTTGTAATGTAAATAATTTATTTGCATTGTGTAGAAATCTTCACTAATACCCTGTGTGATATCACCTGTTGAGTTATTTCAATTTCTGTTGTTTTTACAGGCAGTACGGTGGGGTAGTGGTTAGTTATCTCTCACAGTCAGGAGCTGGCAATTAAACTTTATTTACATTGACTGATTTTGTTATCCTCTACATTTGCTCTGCAGGGATCCATAGAAACGAAAGAGAATAGTGTTACTCTCCACAACTTGGAGGCAGCCACGCAGTACTGTGTACAGGTTCAGATTGTTATTACCATGAATAAGAACACGAAGCCATCAGACTGGGTCTGCACTTTTACTGACGGAGCAGGGTCGAGAGGTAAGATAACTACCGCTTATTTCAGTTACGTTAGAACTTATTAAGGGTGATGTTGATGTTGGTCTAATGGGGGCAAAAAAACAAGAATGGGACTATACCAGTTTGCATCTGAAATGTTGGATATAATGTCCGATACAAGCATCTCTGCAATGTTTACTTGTGCAAAGCTGTACAGCCAGTTATCATCTAAATGTCCTCCAATAAACACACAAAGTTGGTCTTTTTTTGTATTTTAGTCAACTCATTTACAAAAAGGTAAACACGCTAGGCGAAAGGCTACGAGGAGCTAGCAGCTACACAACAACTAAGCACATAATAGCACATAAGGGAGACATACGTAATAAGTGTCCTTAATTGAAAAACATTGCAGTCTAACTTAAGTCAAGTCTTACAATTTCAGTACCCCACTGTTACTTTGTTTACTGCAAAACACAGTTTTTCCTGGCAGGCAAAGTAAAGACACATTTTTGATAGTAAAGATTTACCAACAAAGACCCAAAACTGTTGTACAAAAACAGAGGTATGGACTGTATCACGGGTTATCTACACATGCTGGATCCCTAATACTGATACTATCCTTGATATCTACACTCTATGTTTACTCCTGGTTGCTACACAGCAAGAAAGCACCATTATATTATCCTCTCTCTAATGCTTATCAGTCTACTTGCTTGTTATTCGCTGCTTACTTTGTGCTGTAATGTGGTTCCATAGATACTTCTTATTTATTTTCTTATTTTAGCGATTAGCATGCTTACCTCTGCTAGCTCTATCTTACTCGGTGTGTAACATGTTTAGCATCGTTCTCCAGCAATAGGGTTACTTCAAGACTTCAATTTCAAAGGTTTCTTAATTCTTTCATATAGATTGTTTTAATGACCAATCACATACTTTTTCACACAAATTGGCCGATACTGATTAGTGGCTGATGGATCCCTAGTTTTAACCCATGCCAAGCAATTCGGGATCGCAACATTTATTCTTTACAAATGTCCACATTCTAAAAATTCCCACATTATCCTAGAGCTCTTCAGTATTCACCAGCCATTTCTACAGAAAAGTTATTTTCTAGCTTTTAGAAACACCTTCATTCAAAAATGTGATCTGAAACAGTGTACACATAAACAATTGGTGTTTACCTTATTTTTAAATGCGTTTGTATGACATGTGGACTTTGTAGCTAGAAAAGCAACTAACCCTCAATATATTTGTGCGTGCGTGCGTGCGTGCGTGCGTGCGTGCGTGCGTGTGTGTGCGTGTGTGTGCGTGTGTGTGCGTGTGTGTGTGTGTGTGTGTGTGTGTGTGTGTGCGTGTGTGTTCTCAGTCTCTTTTATAGGTACAATTGTTGGATCTACGATTTTGGGCATTTGTGTTGTGATGGCCTTGTTGTGTGGTCTCCACATCGCTGGATTGCTTGGGAAACTGAAAGAAACCGTTCCAAACGCATTAAATGTAAGTAGAACTTTCAAAATTATTACGAATTAATCCATCATCATTATTAGTTGCGTTAAAACTGTAACTTTTATAGTTAGGCATGCAGAGTATGTTCATCCACAGCGTCGCGCCGCTCCCCTAAGTTAATAATTATCACCCCCATTGCAACAAATAAACTCTGTTTCTTATAAATAACATTATCACTTGAGGATGAGGCAAATCATGTTACACACCCAGTAAGAACAAGCCAGGAACAGGCATGCTCATTGCTAAGCTAAGCCGTGGGTGTGCATGAACACAGCGGAGACCCTGGACTGTTGAACAACTGAAGCTCTACATAAAACAAGAATGGGAAAAATTCCACTTTCAAAGCGTCAACAATTAGTTTCCTCAGTTCCCAAACGTTTGAGTGTTGTTAAAAGAAAGGGTGATGTAACACAGTGGTGAACATGCCCTTTCCCAACTACTTTGGCACGTGTTGCAGCCATGACATTCTAAGTTGATTATTATTTGCACAAAAAAAAAACTCTAGTTTATGAGTTTGAACATCAAATATCTTATCTTTGTTGTGCATTCAATTGAATATGGGTTGAAAATGATTTGCAAATCATTGTATTCTGTTTATATTTACATCTAACACAATTTCCCTACTCATATGGAAACAGGGTTTGTATATACAATATATATATATATATGTATATATATATACACACACATATAGACATATTTATACACACACACATATACTGTATATGTATACACATATATATATATATATATATATATATATATATATATATATACATACATATATATATATATATATATATATATACATACATATATACACACAGATATGCATATACACAAACACACATATATATATATATTATGAGTGTGTGTGTATATATATACATATATATATAATTGTTTTTTGATAGAGTGATTGGATTGTTGGTCACAAAAGCCATTTATGAAGTTTGGTTCTTTTATGAATTTATTATGGGTCTACTGAAAATGTGACCAAATATGCTGGGTCAAAAGTATTCATACAGCAATGTTAATATTTGGTTACATGTCCCTTGGCAAATGTCACTGCAATAAGGTGCTTTTGGTAGCCATCCACAAGCTTCAGGTTGGATTTTGAGCACTCCTCTTGACAAAATTGGTGCAGTTCAGCTAAATGTGTTGGTTTTCTGACATGGACTTGTTTCTTCAGCATTGTCCACACATATAAGTCAGGACTTTGGGAAGGCCTTTCTAAAACCTTAACTGTAGCCTGATTCAGCCATTCCTTTTGACGTATGTTTATGGTCATTATCCTGTTGGAACACCCAACTGCACTCAAGACACAACTTCCGGGCTGATGATTTTAGCTTGTCCTGAAGAATTTGGAGGTAATCCTCTTTTTTCATTGTTCTATTTACTCTCTGTAAAGCACCAGTTCCATTGGCAGCAAAACAGGCCCAGAGCATAATACTACCACCACCATGCTTGGTGGTAGGTGGTGCTCTGGGATTAAAGGCTTCACCTTTTCTCCGCCAAACATATTGCTGGGTATTGTGGCCAAACAGCTCAAATTTTGTTTCATCTGACCACAGAACTTTCATTTATCTTTGTCCATGTGATCAGCAGCCAAATTTAGACAACCCTTAAGGTGTCGCTTCTAAAGCAAGAACTTCCTTCTTGCATGGTATCCTCTCAGTCCACGGCGATGCAAAACACGCTTGCATTTTCCTCCTGATCGTGGCAGTGACAAAACTTTGCCATGCACTTTATACTTACAAACAATTGTCTGCACAGTAGGTCTTGGGACCTTAAGCTGCTTTGAAATGCCTCCAAATGACTTTCCTGACTTGTTCAAGTCAATGATTAGTTTTTTTCAGATCTGTGCTGAGTTCTTTTGACTTTCCCATTGTCACCTTTGTAACCGAGTCTAATGACTGCATCACATGAGTATATATATATATATATATATATATATATATATATATATATATATATATATACACACATTTATACACACATATACTGTATATGTATACACATATACACACACATCTATATGACATTATAAACACATGTATACATATGAATATATATACATATCAATATACAGTCATGGTCAAAAGTTTACATACACTTGTAACAACATAATGTCATGGCTGTCTTGAGTTTCCAATAATTTCTACAACTCTTATTTTTTTTATGATAGAGTGATTGGAGCACATACTTTTTGGTCACAAAAAACATTCATGAAGTTTGGTTCTTTTATGAATTTATTATGGGTCTACTGAAAATGTGAACAAATCTGCTGGGTCAAAAGTACACAAACAGCAATGTTAATATTTGGTTACATGTCGCTTGGCAAGTTTCACTGCAATAAAGCGCTTTTGGTAGCCATCCACAAGCTTCTGGCAAGCTTATGGTTGAATTGTTGACAACATTGGTACAGTTCAGCTAAGTTTGTTGGTTTTCTGATATGGACTTGTTTCTTCAGCATTGTCCACATGTTCTCAATGGGGTTTAAGTCGGGACTTTGGGAAGGCCGTTCCAAAACCTTTATTCTATCCTGATTTAGCCATTCCTTTACCACTTTTGACATGTGTTTGGGGTCATTGTCCTGTTGGAACACCCAACTGCGCCCAAGACCCAACCTCCGGGCTGAGGATTTTAGTTTGTCCTGAAGAATTTGGAGGTAATCCTCATTTTTCATTGTCCCATTTACACTCTGTAAAGCACCAGTTCCTTTGGCAGCAAAACAGGCCCAGACCATAATACTACCACCACCATGCTTGACGGTAGGAATGGTGTTCCTAGGATTAAAGGCCTCACCTTTTCTCCACAAAACATTTTGCTGGGTATTGTGGCCAAACAGCTCAGTTTTTGTTTCATCTGATCACTGAACTTTCCTCCACAAGGTCTTATTTTTGTCCAGCAGCAAATTTTAGACAAGCCTTAAGGTGTTGCTTCTGGAGCAAGGGCTTCCTTCTTGCATGGTATCCTCTCAGTCCACGGCGATGCAAAATACGCTTCACTGTGGACACTGACACCTGTGTTCCAGCAGCTTCAAATTCATTGCAGACTTACTTTTTGGTGGTTGTCGGTTGACTCTTGATCATCCTGACCAATTTTCTCTCAGCGGCAGATTTTTTGTAATCTTGTGTTTTCTTCCTGATCGTGGCAGTGACAAAACTGTGCCATGCACTTCATACTTACACTTGTCTGCACAGTTGCTCTTGGGACCTTAAGCTGCTTTAAAATGCCTCCAAGTGACTTTCCTGACTTGTTCAAGTCAATGATTCGTTTTTTCAGATCTGTGCTGAGTTTCTTTGACTTTCCCATTATCGCCTTTGTAACCGAGTCTAATGACTGCATCACATGAGCCCTATTTGAATGAGCTCAGAGAAGTCAACGGGTGTTGTCAATCATAATCACTCACATGAAGTTAAGAGGCCATGCCATGAAGTTCATTTGATTTGATTGCAACTTTTCTACATCACCAAAATTGATGATGTATGTTGCGGTCTGTGTACTTTTGACACAGCAGATTTGGTCACATTTTCAGTAGACCCATAATAAATTCATAAAACAACCAAACTTCATGAATGTTCTTGTGACAAACAAGTATGTGCTCCAATCACTCTATCACAAAAAAATAAGAGTTGTAGAAAATATTGGAACTTCAAGACAGCCATGACATTATGTCATTTACAAGTGTATGTAAACTTTTGACATACATATATATATATATATATACTAGGGGTGTAACGGTACGTGTGTTTGTGTTGAACCGTTTCGGTACGGGGTTTCAGTTCGGTTCGGAAGTGTCCCGAACGAGTACACATGGTAGCAGCGACCGGGCTAGGACAACATGTAAAAGCCAGAGCTGGAAGACCCTCCTGCCTTGTTAAGATCTTCCGTTTGGGAACACTTTGGCTGCGCGATACAACAATGGAGGACGGAGGTTCAGCAGCTGCTCCTGACAACACGTCAAACATGTGTTGCACCTTTCCTGCTTCCGGCTCCCAGACCGTAGTCGAGGAGCGCAGGGGAGACACTCATCCAGGGCCGATGTATTCTCGGGGGCAACACCCTTCACTCTACCCGGCAGTGGGTCTCCATAGCTTTGGACGCCAGGGTAAATGAATAGTCCGGTGGTATAGCTCGGTTGGTAGAGCAGCCTTGCCAGCAACTTGAGGGTTGCCGGTTCAATCCCCGCTTCCGCCATCCTAGTCACTGCCATTGTGTCCTTGGGCAAGACACTTTACCTACCTGCTCCCAATGCCACACACTCTGGTTTAAATGTAACTTAGATATTGGGTTTCACTATGTAAAGCGCTTTGAGTCACTAGAGAAAAGCGCTATATAAATATAATTCACTTCACATCACTAGTTGCAAATCATGGCTTGATTGACGTCTTGCACACAGCCAATCCAACAAAACACTAGCCACTCCCCGGGCCACACACACACATACGCTACTCTCATGACACATGCTAACCCATTTGAAGCGTCACCACCGCATTCAAGCAGCCTCTCCTCGGCGAGTCAGGCAGTTTTAAAGCAATAACAAATGTTTTTATAGCAGCAGATATAAGTCCACTTCTATGGTGGAAGAACAATGAGTCCATATATCCTCTTACTGCCAAGTTAGCCAGGATGGGGGGGGGGGAAGAAAAGTTAATCTGAGGCTGACTTGACTTGAAACTGTTTAATGTTGCACTTTTTATATGTAGAAGAAAAGTTTTGTCATTTTATTTAATCCAAGCAACAACTTGAGGCAGTTTAATGTTGATTAACGTGGACCCCGACTTAAACAAGTTGAAAAACTTGTTCGGGTGTTACCATTTAGTGGTCAATTGTACGGAATACGTATTGTACTGTGCAATCTACTAATAAAAGTTTCAATCAATTAATCAAAAAAGCACTTTATATGTAGAAAGGTTTTGTTGAAAAGCCATTCTGAGCCTTATCTTATGTAGTTTTTATTTTATATATGTTGACCACATTAACCCTGGCAATAGACCCTGTGTGTATGTGTATGTTATGCCATTGTTTACACATTTGGTAAATAAAAAAATTTCAATTTTGTTGTTTTCTTACTGTACTGAAAATGAACCGAACCGTGACCTCTAAACCGAGGTAAGTACCGAACCGAAATGTTTGTGTACCGTTACACCCGTAATATATACACTCTTGTTAAGCTACTTGTGAAATGTATATTAATAACTGTGTGTAACATGTGTAGTCTTGTCAGTTTACTACAATTTACTAATGGAAGTGATTATAATCATTATTAGTTTCAGTGAGCGGCTCCACTTTTTGATGGAGAAACATAATTGGCTGCTAGCCGCTTGTCAGCCGGGGGATTAGAAAGAGATAAAGTGTTGGCTAGAGGAGAGCAGCGATTTAAAGGCATTCATCAGCAATGGTGATCACATACTTTTTCACAAAAGTGGTCTGATACTGCTTGTTGGGCGAATGATGCTTGGCTAATAATGTTTTGTTCCTAGATAGACTCAACAGCAGTGGTGTCGAACTCAAATACAGAGTGGGCCAAAATTTTAAACTGAACAAAGCCGCGGGCCAAGGTTCAACAAATTAACCTTTCAAAAGGGACCCGGACAACTTTTGCATTGAATGTTGAACAAGCAACCACTTACACAACTTTATAGTGACATGCAAAATCCAGTTTCAAATAATAATAATAATAATAAAATATCAATAATTATTGCTCAGTTTGCTACACTGATTTGCTTTAACACTGAATATGGAACAAGCAACGCTTATATAACTTAATAGTGCAAAATCAACTTTCACAAAACAAACGAAAAAAACATTAAAGGCATATTAAATACAATTTTAATAAAAAATTAAATGCCTCTTTTCTATTTGCAGCCTTCTGAGGTAAAAATCAACATTAACTTTTTCCACAGGCTAATACATTTTGAAAATTAATGGGTGGGTGGGGGGGTTGTTGGTAGCGGGGGGTTTATATTGTAGCGTCCCGGAAGAGTTATTGCTGCAAGGGATTCTTGGTATTTGTTATGTTGTGTTACGGTGTGGATGTTCTCCCGAAATGTGTTTGTCATTCTTTTTTGGTGTGGGTTCACAGTGTGACGCATATTTGTAACAGTGTTAAAGTTGTTTATACGGCCACCCTCAGTGTGACCTGTATGGCTGTTGACCAAGTATGCCTTGCATTCACATACCTGTGTTTAGAAGCCGCATATATTATGTGACTGGGCCGGCACGCTGTTTGTATGGAGGAAAAGTGGAAGTGACGACAGGTTGTAGAGGGCGCTAAAGGCAGTGCCTTTAAGGGACGCCCCCAATATTGTTTTCCGGGTGGAAATCGGGAGAATGTTTTTCGGGAGGCACAGTGACATTCGGGAGGGTTGGCAAGTACGAGTATCAGCGGTGAATGCTGTATAATACCGGCGGGCCAGCTCTAATGTTAATTTGATATTGCCCCAACGGCCAAATTAAATTACACAGGGGCCAGAGTTTGACACCCATGCTCTACAGTAAGAATTGATATGAACTTTTTCTCCCACTGTAGAATATCCTGGCCCATGCTTCATGGCGGCCGTTACAGGAAGTCATCCCTGATTTGATCTCCACTTGCTCGGAGACACACAGACAAAAGGACACCTCAGCATTATTTCCTGCCACCAATACCACAAGCTCAGGGGAAGAGGAGTACGATGAAGACGATGAAGAGAGTAAGGTGTACATCGACAGAAATACTGAAAACACCGTCGGGCCAAGTTTATGCCGGGAATACGATGTATTCAGAACGGACCAATCGACTCAGTCGCAAGATTCTCAGAGTTCCACTATCAGGTCTGACACTAAAGCAGATACAGCTGACTCAGCACTTCAGACTGTTCCTGGGGAAGAAGAGAGCAGAGTTGAACAAGGAGAGTCTAATAAGTGGTTTGAGACTGCGATCAAAGTTCAAGCCACATGTGAGTCAGATGAGGAAATGAAAGAGAACATCTGCGACATCTCTGAGGACGTCGACCTTTTCACCGTCACTCTGGATCCACTCGCTGTTCAGGAGAAAGAGAATCTGAACAGCACAAACTTAAACCTGTCTGATCAGGAGCTTTTCATGTCCACGCCTACAAATCGGACTTTGTTGCAAGAAGACCAACCGACTGACTCAGATGATCTGAAACCAACGCAGCCCCCAGATTTAGGTGAGGCTTGCTGTGAGAGCAGCGATGAAGATGATGACGATGAGGAAGAACAGTCTGCGGGATATATTGGACGCTGAAAAATAGCAAGTATGGCATGAAGTATTACTGTCCAATATCCCAAATATATCATGGTACCACATAAAAGGGTCTCTAATACGATACAATTCTCCATTGTATACAGTATATAAGAGTTTTGCAATGCTATTGCTTTGTGATGGAGCAAAATGGAAGCCAAATCAACAACACCCGGGGAGGAACTGGTGCCAAGAAATGTTCCATTTAATAAATTCAGACACTGACCAAACAACAATAATCTACTAAAACATGGTGCAAACAAGTCCTTACGAGTGACTTAAAAACTCAAATCTATTCCATCACTCGGAATAAATGTGACAGAGTACCAAGGTTACATCAAAATCACAAAGTGACGAAAAGAAAAACACAAAGTGCTCCGAATATGACAACAGGTGTCAAATTCAAGTTATTTTGGTGACAACAAATGTGTTCCATAAAACGTCTCATTCAGAATAGTTTGGCAAAAAATGTGACTAGTTATTTTCTATTTCTCTCAATTTTTTTACATAAAATTTGATTTGCGTTTTTTGGGGTTCCCAACAAAATTCCTTACATGTTTTTCTCAGAAAAAATTATTTACACAATATTTTCACATAAATAGTGATTTACGTTTTTTTTAACAAAAATATTGGTTTCACAATTTTCCCCTCCTTTTTTATAAAAAAAAATAATGGTAGTTCTAATGAAGTTAAGTTAAAGTACCAATGATTGTGACAATCATTGGTGAAATTTGTCCTCTGCATTTGACCCATACCCTCGTTCACCCCCTTGGAGGTGAGGGGAACAGTGAGCAGCAGCCGTGCCGCGGCCCCGGGAATCATTGTTGGTGATTTAACACACCTTGATGCTGAGTGCCAAGCAGTTAGTTAATGGGTCCCATTTTTATAGTCTTTGTTGTGACTCGGCCGGGGTTTGAACTCACAACGTACCGATCTCAGGGCGGACACTCTAACCACTAGGCCACTGAGTAGGTGCTTTTATTTGAACAAATAGTATTTTGAAAGGGGACAATTCGAGAACTTACAGGACACATCACACGAAGACACCAAATCTTACTTTTAGCAAAATGCTCATTGTGTGAATGCTTCAAAGCATTCTACACCAAAATTCATCCACTTATTACACTTCTTCAAATTCTTCTCTATATTTTGGCACGCTCTATATTCCACATTTTTCATCCGATTCAAATCGTTCCAACTGCAAACTGTTCAACCTATATGGGAATCGCGGGTTTTCTCTTGACAAATTCCAAAAATTCACAGATTTCCTAGAATTTCAGGTTTTCCGGGACATTTTTTCCTGAAAAGAGAACCAATATGAATACAGAGCTAATGTTTCAACTTCGATGGCTTTAATTGAAATTACAGAATAAATTACCAATGCAATAGATAGTAAAAATGTGCGGCAGCAGTGTTTATGGATCTAACTAAAGCATTTGACACAATTAATCACAATATTTTAATCAAAAAACTAGGATATAGCATCAGATGGTTAGTCTTAAACTGGATAAGAAGTTATCTAACAAACATGAAACAATACGTGAAGCTAGGCGAACACACTTCTACAACGCTAAATATATCCTGTGGTGTACCTCAGGGATCAATACAATTATTCAATCTCTATATAAAGGACATTTGTAAAGTTACAAGAGATTTAAAGTTAGTATTATTTGCGGATGATACAACAGCGTTTTGTTCAGGAGAGAACACACAGAAGATAATACAAATAATAACATAAGAAAAAAACAAATTAAAAAGATGGTTGGACAAAAACAGACTATCTTTCAATCTCAGTAAAACTAAAATAATGCTATTTGGTAACATTATAAGAGAAATTCAAAGTTAAATATAAATAGACGTAATAGAAATTGAAAGAGTAAATGAAACCAAATTTATAGGTATATTGATTGATGATAAATTGAACAGGAAATCTTTATGTTTCTTGCAACATAAAGTTGCAAGAAACACGTCAGAAATTAATAAATCTAAATATGTCCGAGACCAAACATTACTCTATATTCTCTACTGCTCACTAGTGTTACCATATCTGAGAAATATGGGGAAATATCTACTAAAGTACACTTCATTCATTAACGGTGTTACAAAAAAGATCAGTTAGAATAATACATAATGTTGGATATAGAGAACATACAAACCCTGTATTAATTGAATCAAAAATACTGAAATTCCACGACATAGTGAATTTGCAAACAGCTAAAATTATACACAAAGCAAACGATAACCTGCTACCCAAGAATATACAACAATTATTTTCAAAAAAAGAGGAGAAATATAATCTTTGAAAAAAATGTAATTTAAAACATTTGTATGCACGTACAACACTTAAGACCTTCAGTATATCAGTATGTGGAATTAAATAATGAAATTGATTAAGCAAAGCAATAAAACAATGTACTAATATGATCCACTTCAAGAAACTCTTCAAACTTAAACTGTTTACAAAGTACAAAGAAGAAGAACCATGATAAACATTCCGAATTTATTTCATCCATTCATTTTCAAAATAATCTTACTCATCTCACCATATGAAATATAACTTATGTCACCAAGTATTATTTATTTATTTTCATTATGATTACTTATGGGCTATATTGTGAATAAATTGAGAACAGGAAGTGGACAAAAGTTTCCGCAACCGTTATGTAAAAGAAAAGGGGTAGGATTAAATAAGCTCTGCTTCTTCCTACTCCTTTTCCAACATGTTGAAAAGAGAAACTGGAGATTGTGACATACTTGCCAACCCTCCCGGATTTTCCGGGAGACTCCCGAAATTCAGCGCCTCTCCCGAAAACCTCCCGGAAGAAATTTTCTCCCGAAAATCTCCCGAAATTCAGCGGAGCTGGAGGACACGCCCCCTCCAGCTCCTTGCGGACCTGAGTGGGGACAGCCTGTTTTCACGTCCGCTTTCCCACTATATAAACAGCTTGCCTGCCCAATCACGTTACAACATCTACGGATTTTAATAAAAAATTGCACACACAAGGAGACGAAGCAGAAGAACGAGGAAGTTACAGCCATGGTGACGCCGTCTGTAATAGAGTGATTCTATGTTGTCTGTCGCCATCTCCTGGTGAATGTTGGCTATAGCGTTATGGGGTTGCTTTTTGATTGGCCAACGATTTATGTGGTGTTGCGCACCTGACGGCAAGTGACTCAAGCCAGTACGCAAATGGCAGAACAAAGGTTATTTAAATAGTGAAAGGTAAGTGTTGTTGTTGTTTTTTTAAAAACCAGCAAGCACAGTACAGTTAGTAGAACAACTGTGTTTTTTTTACTGTGTATTTGATAGGTGCCGTCTGAAATTCAACTATGTATTTTATTTATATATGTAAAATAATATATACATATAGCTAGAATTCACTGAAAGTCAAGTATTTCATACATATATATATATATATGTATATATATATATGTATATATATATATATATATATATATATGAAATACTCGAGTTGGTGAATTGTAGAAGTAAATATACTCCTCCCCTCTTAACCACGGCCCTCCCCAACCACGCCGCCGCTCCACCCCGACCACGCCCCACCACCCACCTCCCGAAATTGGAGGTCTCAAGGTTGGCAAGTATGGATTGTGATGTATCATGTTGTATGCTTGCATGTTCCAAATAAACTCAACTCAACCCATTTTTCAAACTTCCACCATATCCACATTTTCCACCAATTCAAACCATTCCACCCTCAACACAGTCCACCATCCTTTAAATTTAAACTACTTTTTTTTCCAACTTCAAAAAAATTCCAGGATTTTCCAGAATTCTTCGTTTTCCAAAGCCCTATTTCCATCCTTTTTTCTGGCGACGACTACTCCCCACATTTTTTAACGCACTTCAACCATTCTACCGTCAAAACATTCCTCTTAATCAGGACATAAAAACGAAGTCGTTTTTTGAACTGGAAAAATTCCCGGTTTTCTCGAAATTCCAGGAATTCTGTAATACAATTTCTCAATTCAACATGTTACTACGTCAACATTTCTTGACCGATTTGAAAAATTCCAACACCAACCATTTCAACTCATTCAGACCATTCAAGTTTTTTTTTACCTTTTTCAAAAAAGTCCCGCTTTTTCCGAAACTCCCAAATTTGGGAGAAATTCCCATTGAAATGAATGGTACATTCTTCAAAGTTCCACAATCCCCACATTTTTCATCTGATTTAAAATGTTCCAACTTCAAAATATTCAGCCCATTTGGGAATTGTGTGCTCCTTCAACAATTCTAAAAAAAAAATCCCGGATTTCAGTTCGACTTCAGCATTGGAGCATTCACACGCAATTCCTTCAGGGATGGCCTCATCGAGTTTGTATTCAGTTGCTCTTTTCAGAACAAATAGAAATTGCACTTTGTAAAAATGTAAGGGCTTCTTCAATAAGGCAAAACTGCTGCATTAAAGGCCTACAGAAACCCACTACTACCGACCACGCAGTCTGATAGTTTGTATATCAATGATGAAATATTAACATTGTAACACATGCCAATACGGCCTTTTTAGTTTACTAACTTGCAATTTTGAATTTCCCGCAAAGTGAAAACGTTGCGTAATGATGACGTGTACGCGTGACGTCACAGACTGTTAGGAAATATGAGCGCTGCGCACACACACAGCTAAAAGTCGTCTGCTTTAACCGCATTATTACACAGTATTTTGGACATCTGTGTTGCTGGATATTTTGCAATTTGTTCAATTAATAATGGAGGAGTCAAAGTAGAAAGATGGAGTTGGGAAACTTTAGCCTTTAGCCACACAAACACACGGTGATTCCTTGTTTAAAATTCCCGGAGGTGAAACTTTACTATGGATCAGAGCGGTCAAGCGAACATGGATCCCGACCATTAGTTAACCTGCAGTTTTCGGTGAAAAAAATGTGGTAAAAAGTCACCACTTACCGGAAATCAGCTGAGCTTGTGCCGTCCATACAGCTGCCGTCAATCATCATCAATCAATCAATGTTTATTTATATAGCCCTAAATCACAAATGTCTCAAAGGACTGTACAAACCACTACTACTACGACATTCTCGGAAGAACCCACATAAAGGCAAGGAAAACTCACACCCAGTGGGCAGGGAGAATTCACACCCAGTGGGACGCCAGTGACAATGCTGACTATGAGAAACATTGGAGATGACCTCAAATGTGGCCAACCCCCCTCTCTAGGGGACCGAAAGCAATGGATGTCGAGCGGCTCTAACATGATACTGTGAAAGTTCAATCCATAGTGGCTCCAACACAGCCGCAAGAGTTCAGTTCAAAGCGGATCCAAGACAGCAGCGAGAGTCTCGTCCACAGGAAACCATCCCAAGCGGAGGCGGATCAGCAGCGTAGAGATGTCCCCAACCGATACACAGGCGAGCGGTCCATCCTGGGTCCCGACGAGCGGTCCATCCTGGGTCTCGACTCTGGACAGCCAGTACTTCATCCATGGTTATTGGACCGGACCCCCTCCACAAGGGAGGGGGGGACATAGGAGAAAAAGAAAAGAACCGGCAGATCAACTGGTCTAAAAAGGAGGTCTATTTAAAGGCTAGAGTATACAAATGAGTTTTAAGGTGAGACTTAAATGCTTCTACTGAGGTAGCATCTCGAACTGTTCTCTGACTTCCATCAGACACTGGCGTCAACACACCCGTGGACACACCCTTCCGACTATCAGGTACTATTAAACTCACTAAAACACTAGCAACGCAATAGAAAGATAAGGGATTTCCCAGAATTATCCTAGTAAATTTGTCTATAAACATCTGAATCCGTCCCAATGCAATTGCGTAGTTTTTTTTTAACTTGATTTTTTTTTTTTTTTGTAGTCCGTCGCTATTAATATCCTCAAACACAAATCTTTCATTTTCCCTCAAATTAATGGGGAAATTGTCGTTTTCTCGGTCCGAATAGCTCTTTTTGTTGGAGGCTCCCATTAAAAACAATGTGAATATGTGAAGAGCCCCCACACTTGTGACGTCATCGTATGCAACTTCCGGTAAAGGCAGGGCTTTTCTGTTAGCACCAAAAGTTGCAAACTTTATCGTCGATATTCTCTACTAAATCCTTTCAGCAAAAATATGGCAATATCGCAAAATGATCAAGTATGACACAGAATGGACCTGCTATCTCCGTTTATATAAGAAAATCTCATTTCAGTAGGCCTTTAAAAAAAATACTTCTCTAAACAAAAATGGAGCGTTGTACGTTGCAGGCATTAAATACTAAACTCCAACTACCTACATTTTGAGGGGTATGTAAACACATCACCGTAAGGATTCGTGGTCGACTGTGCTGACGAGGTGGTTAGCGCATCAGGCCAGAATCCGTTTTTGGTTTTCGTACAGAATCTTTTTGAAGATTTTCTAAAACACGACATAATAACCGACCGGAATGAGAATCAGCACCTCCAAGTCCGAGTCCATGGTTCTCGCCCGGAAAAGGGTGGAGTGCCATCTCCGGGTTGGGGAGGAGACCCTGCCCCAAGTGGAGGAGTTCAAGTACCTAGGAGTCTTGTTCACGAGTGGGGGAAGAGTGGATCGTGAGATCAACAGGCGGATCGGTGCGGCGTCTTCAGTAATGCGGACGTTGTATCGATCCGTTGTGGTGAAGAAGGAGCTGAGCCGGAAGGCAAAGCTCTCAATTTACCGGTCGATCTACGTTCCCATCCTCACCTATGGTCATGAGCTTTGGGTCATGACCGAAAGGATAAGATCACGGGTACAAGCGGCCGAAATTAGTTTCCTCCGCCGGGTGGCGGTGCTCTCCCTTAGAGATAGGGTGAGAAGCTCTGCCATCCGGGAGGAGCTCAACGTAAAGCCGCTGCTCCTCCACATCGAGAGGAGCCAGATGAATTGGTTCGGGCATCTGGTCAGGATGCCACCCGAACGCCTCCCTAGGGATGTGTTTAGGGCACGTCCAGCTGGTAGGAGGCCACGGGGAAGACCCAGGACACGTTGGGAAGACTATGTCTCCCGGCTGGCCTGGGAACGCCTCGGGATCCCCCGGGAAGAGCTAGACGAAGTGGCTGGAGATAGGGAAGTCTGGGCTTCCCTGCTTAGGCTGCTGCCCCCGCGACCCGACCTCGGATAAGCGGAAGATGATGGATGGATGGATGGATGGACGACATAATAAGTGTTGTGGGATTTGCCGTGTAGGAGCAACGGAATATTTTCGAGCGTCCTCTGACTCCAACATAGTTTTAGTAGGTGTTAAAATAAACGCATTGTAAATTTGAGGAATACATCTTCAGCAACGTGCTTGAGTGATTTTTTTTCTCCATCGTCATCCTTTTTTTTCTCTTCCAGGGGACTTTGAGGAAATGATTCCATCACAGTAAGCTGTTTTTTGGCCGGACTTTGTTTGTTTTTGCGACTCGTAATGAGGAGCATTTCCTCTGCTCGGCTGAATGCTTCACTTTCAGATGCCGGAAGAAGTTTGTTTAACCCCATGCATGGAAGTCATTTAATAAAAACACAATTTCGTATTCATTATCTTTTTTGACTTTTTTTCCCCCTCGGATCTCTCAACTGTAACGTCATTAGGACCACTTCCCTTCTTCTGGAAGCTTTAGTACAGCCGCTGCAAAGTCCCATCTGATCTTTAACCATACATCTCTCAGAAACTCACAATTTGATCCCATTCCGCTTCTTGGGGTGACTATTCGATTCGGAATCGATTCTCAAATCCAACCTATTCTTGCAATATATTATTTAGTAAATAAATTATAATAAAATATAACATAGTAAAACCTTTACAAAACAGGCTGCAGGTTTAAAAAAAGAAGCTACTCTTGGCCTAAAAAAGTGATAGAAAAAATTAGATAACATTTATTTTAATGGATTTAACGAATATTAATTTAGTTTATTATTTGTTCTGTCAGTGGTTGACAAAATAAAAATGTTACATCCATGAATTATTCTGAACTATTAAACTCAAATACAAGATGAAGTAAAACCGCAAAACATCAGACTCTGATCTTGAGCTTCATAGACATGTGAAATGTTCTATACATTTGCTTTACACAACATATTACTAATACATCTTGTACACAGCATAAAAACTGTTCACATATATACCGTATTTTCCGGACGATAAGGCGCACTTAAAATCCTTTTTTTTCCCTCAAAACTCGACAGTGCGCCTTATAACCTGGTGCGCCTAATGTACGGAATCATTCTGGTTTTGCTCACCGACCTCGAAGCAATTTTATTTGGTACATGGTGTAATAATAAGTGTGACTGGTAGACGGCAGTCACACATAAGAGAAATGTGGTAAGAGGTATGATGGCAATATGACTCAAGTAAATAAACACCAACATTTTATATGTTCCATAAAAAATAGAGAACATTAAACACGGCACTCAAAAATACATGAAAATGTTTTAGTATGAGTTGGGTATCCTATTAATCCGCACCGCTTAATGGATTGTACTGTGCTTCAACATACGAACATTATTATGGTGTGTGTACAAGTTAAGACATATTATCTGGCGTTTTATTTCGCAATATTATGTGAAAGTAAATTTTTAATTTGTGCGCGTCCGTCTTCGTAGTGTGTGACGACACCGTAGTCGATAAGCTTCTTCTTTTTCTCTATCTTCTTGTTATGTGACATTCCTCCTCCGCTGTTGCCATCTCTAATATAAAGTAGTGTAAAGTTCTTACTTATATCTGTCAGTAAACTTGCCATGAAAGCGCTAAAACATACCGATGTAGTGAGTTTACATTATTCACCCAAGGAACTTTAGTTATTAGAGAGTTCCGGTCGGACGGTTTTTCACAGTACACCTTCTTGTTGTTTCCGAATGAGAAGATGTTGCTCCGTTATTGATTTAAGTAAAGTCTGAATGTCATTAAAACAGTTATCTCCATCTTTTGACACTTCTTCCACTCCCGTCCGTGCACGCTACACCGCTACAACGAAGATGAGAGACGGCGCTTGCGAAGGTCCATCCATCTACAACCGCTTATCTGGAATCGGGTCGCGGGGGACAACAGCTCTAGCAGAGTCCCCCAGACTTCCCTCTCCAGAGCAACATTAGCAACTTCTTCCTGGGGAATCCCGAAGCGTTCCCAGGCCAGAGAGGAGATGTAATCCCCCCATCTGGTCCTTGGCCTGCCACGGGGTCTCCTCCCAGTGGGACGTACCACAAGGACCTCGTGAGGCATCCGCACGAGATGCCCGAACCACCTAAGCTGGCTCCTTTCCAAGCGAAGGAGCAGCGGCTCTACTCTGAGTCTCTCTTGGGTGACTGAACTTCTCACCCTATCTCTAAGGGAGATGCCAGCCATTCTTCTGAGGAAACTCATTTCGGCCGCTTGTATCTGTGATCTTATTCATGACCTACACTTCATGACCTTAGGTGAGAGTAGGTATGTAGATAGCTCTGTAGACCCAGAGCTTTGCCTTCTGGCTCAGCTCTCGTTTCGTCACAACAGTGCGGCAGAGAGACCGCAATACTGCCCCAACTGCTCCGATTCCCCGGCTGATTTCCTTCTCCATCTTTCCCTCACTCGTGACCAAGACCCCGAGATACTTAAACTCCTCCACCTGGGACAGAGTCTCGTTCTCTACCTGAACTGTACAAACCGTTGGTTTCCTGCTGAGAACCATGGCCTCAGATTTGGAGATGCTGATCCTCATTCCAGCCGCTAAACACTCGGCTGCGAACCGATCCAGAGAGAGCTGAAGGTCACGCACCAAAGGTGCCATCAGGACCACATCATCTGCAAACAGCAGTGATGCAACCTTTAGTCCCCCGAGACGTATACCCTCTCCGCCATGGTCAGGACTTTGCCTAGAAATCCTGTCCATGAAAATCACAAACAGGATAGGTGACAGAGCGCAGACCTGGCGGAAACCAACCCCCACTGGAAACGGATCCGGCTTACATGCAAGCACCCGGACACAACTCTCGCTTTGGTTGTAAAGAGATTGGATGGCCCTCACCAGGGTTCCTCTCACCTCATCAGCACCTCCCACAGGATCTCCCGGGGGGACGCGGTCATACGCCTTCTCCAAATCCACAAAGCACATGTAGACTGGATAGGCATACTCCCAGGCCTTGTCCAGGATTCCCGCAAGAGTAAAGAGCTGGTCCACAGCTCCACAACCAGGACTGGTCGAAGGTGAGCCACGTAAATAAGACCGCCCACAAAACGGCGCATCCTGAATGACTTGAAAATGACCTGTAAAACATAATCTATGCAACATTTTGACCAAAGAACCACCATTACATGTTATGTAGACTACAAGGAAGTGTTTTCAATTTAGAAAAAGATGACAATAATATGACCCCTTTAATTCTCCCTATCATACGATGAGCCTTTTATATGAAAAAAGATCGAAAATAGACCATTGATCGACAGTGCGCCTTATAATTCGGTGTGCCCCATGGTCCAGAAAATAGGGTACACAGTAAATACAATGATCAACAACTATGTAAAATTGATGTACACTCATACATTTCCACCAATAATGTACTAAATGCAAACAATTATATTTCCATTAGTATTAATGTACCACGTTTAGTTTTGCTGTTAACATTGATCATGGTACTAACTACTGGTGTTTATCGAGAGCGATATATTTTTCAAAAACATCGGTCTTAAATGTTTTTTTTAAGTGTGAATTGAACTAGAACATTTGAAGGCATCATCCAGGCTGTTCCACATCATCCAGGCTGTTCCACAAATAAAAACCCCTGGAAGAAACACGTCTACTTTTTAAACGAGTACTCAGGTTTGCTTTCTACAAGACCGATGAACCTCTGAGGTCGCACGGACTCTCCCTGGATTTGAACCTCTCCTCTCGACACCGAGGCAGCATGCGGTCATGAGCTTTGTACGTCACAATAGCAGTGTTTTGGGGTCAACAAGATCGCGTCGTTTTAATGTTTTTAATTGAACATATGACCATAATAATCAGCATCATTTACAATTCTAATGGCTTTCTTCTGAGGTAAGAAAATTGAATTGATGTCCATCCATCCATCCATCCATCCATCATCTTCCGCTTATCCGAGGTCGGGTCGCGGGGGCAGCAGCCTAAGCAGGGAAGCCCAGACTTCCCTATCTCCAGCCACTTCGTCTAGCTCTTCCCGGGGGATCCCGAGGCGTTCCCAGGCCAGCCGGGAGACATAGTCTTTCCAACGTGTCCTGGGTCTTCCCCGTGGCCTCCTACCAGCTGGACGTGCCCTAAACACATCCCTAGGGAGGCGTTCGGGTGGCATCCTGACTAGATGCCCGAACCACCTCATCTGGCTCCTCTCGATGTGGAGGAGCAGCGGCTTTACGTTGAGCCTCTCCCGGATGGCAGAGCTTCTCACCCTATCTCTAAGGGAGAGCCCCGCCACCCGGCGGAGGAAACTCATTTCGGCCGCTTGTACCCGTGATCTTATCCTTTCGGTCATGACCCAAAGCTCATGACCATAGGTGAGGATGGGAACGTAGATCGACCGGTAAATTGAGAGCTTTGCCTTCCGGCTCAGCTCCTTCTTCACCACAACGGATCGATACAACGTCCGCATTACTGAAGACGCCGTACCGATCCGCCTGTCGATCTCACGATCCACTCTTCCCCCACTCGTGAACAAGACTCCTAGGTACTTGAACTCCTCCACTTGGGGCAGGGTCTCCTCCCCAACCCGGAGATGGCACTCCACCCTTTTCCGGGCGAGAACCATGGACTCGGACTTGGAGGTGCTGATTCTCATTCCGGTCGCTTCACACTCGGCTGCGAACCGATCCAGTGAGAGCTGAAGATCCCGGCCAGATGAAGCCATCAGGACTACATCATCTGCAAAAAGCAGAGACCTAATCCCGTGGCCACCAAACCGGAACCCCTCAACGCCTTGACTGCGCCTAGAAATTCTGTCCATAAAAGTTATGAACAGAATCGGTGACAAAGGACAGCCTTGGCGGAGTCCAACCTTCACTGGAAACGTGTCCGACTTACTGCCAGCAATGCGGACCAAGCTCTGACACTGATCATACAGGGAGCGGACTGCCACAATAAGACATTCCGATACCCCATACTCTCTGAGCACTCCCCACAGGACTTCCCGAGGGACACGGTCGAATGCCTTCTCCAAGTCCTTCTCCAATTGATGTATGATTCATAATTATTTCACCAGATTTCAACACATTACGATACGGAAGTCCGGAAGTTTTGATTTACAGAGTTTTTAATTTTATATAACATACCAATCATTTTTGCATCGTCACCCAATTATTGACCTATTGGGTGATGATGATGATGATGACCTAGACAGACAGCGGCGTATGCTGTATGCCCAAGCCAACATGCTGAGAAAGACATTCTATTATTGTACTGATAAAATTATTCAGAACATATCGCACTCCTCTGTAAACTGCCTCCTGTGGGTCAAGTATAAGCAGAAAAGCATACAGAAGCTCCTCATAATGATTGTATGAGGCTGCTCCTAGGAATTCCTAGAAGCTCCAGTGCAAGCCAGATGTTTGTTAATGTTGGGGTGACCACTTTCTTAGCGTTGCTATGCAACCTTATGTATAAGTTTATGTGTAGGGCGTCTGAGTCTGAAAAGGACATAATCACTGTGATAACGAACCCTGGCCGTAGTTCTGTTAGGTACTCATCTGGACTGTGGAACCATTGGCACACATGTTTGTATGTCAGAAACTGACATTTGGGCTTTATGTTTTATTGTTTTGTTTTCAATTTTTTTATTGTTTTGTTTTTAATGTTTTGTATTGTGTTTTTATATGTTTAAAGGCCTACTGAAACCCGCTATTACCGACCACGCAGTCTGATAGTTTATAGATCAATGATGAAATATTAACATTGCAACAGTTTACTAAATCACCATTTTAAATTTTCCGCGGAGTTTCTTGTTGAAAACGTCGCGGAATGATGACGCATGCGCGTGACGTCTCGGGTTGGAGGGGACATATTAGCCCAGCACCATTAGCGGCTAAAAGTCGTCTCTTTATATCGCGCAATTACACAGTATTCTGAACATCTGTGGTGCTGAATCTTTTGCAATTTGTTCAATTAATAATGGAGAAGTCAAAGTAGAAAAATGGAGGTGGGAAGCTTTAGCCTTTAGCCACACAAACACACGGTGTTTCCTTGTTTAAAATTCCCGTAGGTGAAGCTTTACTATGGATCAGAGCGGTCAAGCGAACATGGTTCCCGACCACTTGTCCACCGGCAGGTTTCGGTGAGAAAATTGTGGTAAAAAGTCTCCTCTTACCGGAGATCTGCGGACCTTGCGTTGTCCATGCAGCTGCCGTGACTTCCCTCAGACACTAGCGTCAACACACCCGTGGACACACCCCTCCGACTATCAGGTACTATTTAACTCACTAAAACACTAGCAACACAATAGAAAGATAAGGGATTTCCCAGAATTATCCTAGTAAATGTGTCTAAAAACATCTGAATCACTCCCAATGCAATCGCCTTTTTTTTTTTTTACTTTTTTTTTAGGGACGGCATAGGGACGGTGTGGCGCAGTGGGAGAGTGGCTGTGCGCAACCCGAGGGTCACTGGTTCAAATCCCACCTAGAACCAACCTCGTCACGTCCGTTGTGTCCTGAGCAAGACACTTCACCCTTGCTCCTGATGGGTGCTGGTTGGCGCCTTGCATGGCAGCTCCCTCCATCAGTGTGTGTGAATGTGTGTGTGAATGGGTAAATGTGGAAGTAGTGTCAAAGCGCTTTGAGTACCTTGAAGGTAGAAAAGCGCTATACAAGTACAACCCATTTATCATTTATTTATCTTTTTTTTTTTTCTTTTTTTCTAGTCCTTCGCTATCAATATCCTCAGCCACAAATCTTTCATCCTCGCTCAAATTAATGGGGAAATTGTCACTTTCTTGGTCCGAATAGCTCTTGCTGCTGGAGGCTCACGTTATAAACAATGTGAGGATGTGAAGATTCCTCACACGGGTGACGTCATTGTCTGCGACTTCCGGTAAAAGCAAGGCTTTTTTATTAGCGACCAAAAGTTGGGAACTTTATCGTCGATGTTTTCTACTAAATCCTTTCAGCAAAAATATGGCAATATCGCAAAATGATCAAGTATGACACATAGAAACGACCTGCTCTCCCCGTTTTAATAAGAAAATCTCATTTCAGTAGGCCTTTATGGCTCTTAAGGTCTGCAATAAAGATTGATGATGATGATTTGTCTTGAGTATGAGCAGTTTCTAATGTAGTTTGTTATCTCTATAGATTTCCCAGTTCAATATACGCTTTTTATTTCCATATCATAATTTTTATGTTACATGATATCTTAACCTTATTATTTCCAAAGTGTGTACATTTTGGAAAAAAATTTAAATCTGTGCTCCACAAGCCAAATTTGGCCCATTTTGTCATTTCGTTTGGCCCGCCAAATAGTGGCCAGCTAATATAAAGGGGCTGTTTGCAACATTTACACAGATGCCTACGGGGCACTAACTTTCCATTGTATTTTACGTCATATAACCCGCATTCTTACGGCTTCTAAGACGTAATTACGTACGTATGTAACACGTGCACACGCATTAGCTTTGGATGCTGTTAGCTAATGATAGCAATTTGGATAACAAATGATGTGTATTTCTGGTCTTGTCATCCTCGTCCGGACAGAAGGAGGACACGGCAGTGCCGCTGGATCAAAAGAGACGTCGGAGACGCTTTACTGAACCAAAAGTTGCTTTCTTACAAGAAAGTGTCATTATACAGGACTGCAGTTCCTGGAGGAGGTCAGGTCAAGAAAATGAGGCACTCCTAATTTTTAGAAGCCAAACCATCAGTTTTATATTCCTCCTGCCTGTCTTTGTGTGTGTGTGTGTGTGTGTGTGTGTGTGTGTGTGTGTGTGTGTGTGTGTGTGTGTGTGTGTGTGTGTGTGTGTGTGTGTGTGTGTGTGTGTGTGTGTGTGTGTGTGTGTGTGTGTGTGTGTGTGTGTGTGTGTGTGTGTGTGTGCTAGGTCAGGAGAGCACATCCTGACCATAAAAGGAGATGTTCGTGTGTAAGTGACTGGGAAACAACCGCTTTAAGTCATAACCTAAATGTTGGCGTTGAGCTAGACTTGTAGTCTCTTCTGAAGGATAGGGCCATCATTTTTGCATACCGAAGTTAGGGCCTATTTCCTTCGAGAAGTGATCCAATCCACCTGTGAATATCAAGCTAAGGGGCCTTATCTTATTATGTGCTGAAATCGTGTTTTTATCACCTTCGTCTTTTAGTAAAGGTTAAACCATTTTTATCTTTTAACCTTTTTGAACAAGTCGTGCATGCTTTTATTTCAAGTCGCCTGGACTACTGCAATGCACTTTATGCTGGCATCAGCCAAAAAGCTCTCTCCCGGTTGCAGTTAGTCCAGAACGCGGCAGCACGACTTTTAACAGGGGCCAGGAAACGCCAGCATATAACCCCAATTCTTCAGAGTTTGCACTGGCTCCCTGTTCATTTTAGAATTGATTTTAAAACATTGCTGTTTGTTTTTAAATCTTTACATGGACTGGCACCTGAATATATCTCGGACCTCATCCAAATTTACATCCCTGCGCGCGCTCTGAGGTCTGAAAGCCAGCTCCAGCTTGTTCTGCCCAAGACCAGACTTAAGACCAGGGGAGACAGGGCCTTCTCTGTGGTCGGCCCTAAGCTCTGGAACACTCTGCCGCTCCATGTTCAAACTGCTTCCACAGTGGACTCTTTTAAGTCTCGTCTTAAGACCCACTTTTATTCTTTGGCTTTTAACACCACGTGAGTTGTGTGGTCCTCTGTCCTCTGTTGTCCTCTGTGTTTTTTATACACTTTTATTTTTATTTTACTGTTTTAATTGATTTTACCCTTTAAAATAGTTTTTAATCATATTTGTTTTTATATTGTTTTTATTGGTTTTATTTGTATTAATGTTTTGTTTTATTCAGTCATTTGTGGAGCATAATATTGTTTTGTGTTTAACATGGCTGTGCAGCACTTTGGAAACGTTATTGTTGTTTAAATGTGCTATATAAATAAAGTGGATTGGATTGGAAATTGAAAAACCACTATTTAATTAAACTTGGTGGTTTACTTTCTCCAAGATGAATATAAAAAATCACCATATGCAAAACATAATATGAGTTGGGAAAGGTGGCAATAAATACTGATAAAGTTGAGGAATGCTCATCAAACACTTATTTGGAACATCCCACAGGTGTGCAGGCTAATTAGGAACAGGTGGGTGCCATGATTGGGTATAAAATCAGCTTCCATGAAATGCTAAGTCATTCACAAACAAGGATGGGGTGAGGGTCAGCAATTGGTAAGCAAATTGTCAAACAGTTTTAGAACAACATTTCTCAATGAGCTATTGCAGGGAATTTATGGATTTTACCATCTACGGTCCGTAAAATCATCAAAAGGTTCAGAGAATCTGGAGAAATCGCAGCACGTAAGCGATGATATTACGGACCTTTGATCCCTCAGGCGGTACTGCATCAAAAACCGACTTCAGTGTGTAAAGGATATCACCACATGGGCTCAGGAACACTTCATAAAACCACTGTCAGTAGCTACAGTTGGTTGCAACATCTGTAAGTGCAAGTTAAAACTCTACTATGCAAAGCGAAAGCTATTTATCAACAACACCCAGGAACGCCGCCGGCTTCGCTGGGCTCTAAGATGGACTGATGCAAAGTGGAAAAGTGTTCTGTGGTCTGACGAGTCCAAATCTCAAATCATATTTGGAAACTGTGGACGTGGCGTCCTCCTGAACAAATGGGAAAATAACCATTTGTGATGTATCATGTTGTGTGCTTGCATGTTTGAAATAAACTCAAACTCAACTCAATTTAACCATTCGGATTGTTCTAGGAGCAAAGTTCAAAAGCCAGCATCTGTGATGGTATGGGGGTGTATTAGTGCCCAAGGCATGGGTAACTTACACATCTGTGAAGGCACCATTAATGCTGAAAGGTACATACAGGTTTTGGAACAACATATGTTGTCATCAAAGCAACGTTATCATAGACGCCCCTGCTTATTTCAGCAAAACAATGCCAAGCCACGTGTTACAACAGCGTGGCTTCGTAGTAAAAGAGAACGGGTACTTTCCCGGCCCGCCTGCAGTCCAGACATGTCTCCCATCGAAAATGTGTGGCGCATTATGAAGCGTAAAATACGACAACAAGACCCCGGACTGTTGAACAACTTAAGCTGTACATCAAGCAAGAATGGTAAAGAATTACACTTTCAAAGCTTCAACAATTAGTTTCCTCAGTTCCCAAACGTTTATTGAGTGTTGTTAAAAGAAAAGTTGATGTAACACAGTGGTGAACATGCCCTTTCCCAACTACTTTGGCACGTGTTGCAGCCATGAAATTCCAAGTTAATTATTATTTGAAAAAAAAAAACAGTTTGTCACGCGTTGCTGGCATCAAATTCTAAAGTTAATGATTATTTGCAATCAGTTTGAACATCAAATATTTAGTCTTTGTAGCATATTCAACTGAATATTTGTTGAAAATGATTTGCAAATCATTGTATTCTGTTTATATTTACATCTAAACTTAGTAACTGTGCAAAATATAAAGAATTGTAAAGAAATTATGTTAAATCACTAATGGTGACATAAACTAGCCGGCGGTGTTCTTGTTATATTTTGTACTATGAAAAATGTAACCGTGAGGAATTGCAAACAGCACACTTATATTTACCCTTTTTAAGCCGTACAATCATTAATGGCATGTCCGCAAGGCTAAACTGTAAAATCGTTAGATTTTACTGTAAAAACTTGGCCACTCAGTCGCCAGACATCTACTGTAAAAGCATGAGTGGTGCCCTTTTCTATTTATAGTAATGCACTGTAAAAAGAGGAAATGTAGATTTTTGCAGAAAAAAAGCGGCAACTCAGTCGCCAGAATTCTGCGGTAAAAATAACAGTGGTACTGTTTTACAATTTACTGTACAAACCCCGTTTCCATACGAGTTGGGAAATTGTGTTAGATGTAAATATAAACAGAATACAATGAATTGCAAATCCTTTTCAACCCATATTCAATTGAATGCACTTCAAAGACAAGATATTTGATGTTCAAACTCATAAACTTGATTTTTTTTTTTTTTAAATTAACTTAGAATTTCATGGCTGCAACACGGGCCAAAGTAGTTGGGAAAGGGCATGTTCACCACTGTGTTACATCACCTTTTCTTTTAACAACACTCAATAAACGATTGGGAACTGAGGAAACTAATTGTTGAAGCTTTGAAAGTGAAATTATTTCCCGTTCTTGTTTTATGTAGAGCTTCAGTCGTTCAACAGTCCGGGTCTCCGCTGTCGTATTTTACGCTTCATAATGCGCCACACATTTTCGATGGGACACAGGTCTGGACTGCAGGCGGGCCAGGAAAGTACCCACACTCTTTTTTTTACGAAGCCACGCTGTTGTAACACGTGCTGAATGTGGCTTGGCATTGTCTTGCTGAAATAAGCAAGGGCGTCCATGAAAAAGACAGCGCTTAGATGGCGGCACATGTTGTTCCAAAACCTGTATGTACCTTTCAGCATTAATGGTGCCTTCACAGATGTGTAAGTTACCCATGCCTTGGGCACTAATACACCCCCATACCATCACAGATGCTGGCTTTTGAACTTTGCGTCAATAACAGTCTGGATGGTTCGCTTCCCCTTTGGTCCGGCTGACACGATGTCGAATATTTCCAAAAACAATTTGAAATGTGGACTCGTCAGACCGCAGAACACTTTTCCACTTTGCATGAGTTCATCTTAGATGATCTCGGGCCCAGAGAAGCTGGCGGCGTTTCTGGATGTTGTTGATAAATGGCTTTCACTTCACTTCACTTTCGGTTTGCATAGTACAGCTTTAACTTGCACTTACAGATGTAGCGACAAACTGTGTTTAGTGACAGTCTTTTTCTGAAGTGTTCCTGAGCCCATGCGGTGATATCCTTTAGAGATTGATGTCAGTTTTTGATACAGTGCCGTCTGAAGGATCGAAGGTCACGGTCATTCACTGTTGGTTTCCGGCCATGCCGCTTACGTGGAGTGATTTCTCCAGATTCTCTGAACCTTTTGAAGATATTATGGACCGTAGATGTTGAAATCACTAAATTTCTTGCAATTGGACTTTGAGAAACGTTGTTCTTAAACTGTTTGACTATTTGCTCACGCAGTTGTGAACAAAGGGGTGTACCTCACCCCATCCTTTCTTGTGAAAGACTGAACATTTTTTTGGGAAGCTGTTTTTATACCCAATCATGGCACCCACCTGTTCTCAATTAGTCTGCACACCTGTGGGATGTTCCAAACAAGTGTTTGATGAGCATTCCTCAACTTTATAAGTATTTATTGCCACCTTTCCCAACTGCTGTGTCATATGTTGCTGGCGCCAAATTCTAAAGTTAATAATTATTTGCAAATAAAAAAAATGTTTATCAGTTTGAACATCAAATATGTTGTCTTTGTAGCATATTGAACTGAATATGGGTTGAAAATGATATGCAAATCATTGTATTCTGTTTATATTTACATCTAACACAATTTCCCAACTCATATGGAAGCGGGGTTTGTAAGAAGTAAAAGACTATTAATTTTCTTAGTTTAAATGACAGGAAAACTGAGATCACCATTTTTGTTGAGCATTATTTATTTTCTGGCCTGAACAGTGCCCTTGGTCCACTGTAGTTCTACTGCCAAACTCATGCAAAAAGTCTTGGTGTTTTTATTAAAAACACTTTTGAACTTGACAAGCTAATAAGCTAAGTGGTAAAAACTGCTTTCTTCCAGCTTAGATTACTTCAGAAGGTCAAATCTTACCTGCTCTTAAACCAGTTAGAAATAGTCGTGCATGCACTAATAACATCCTGCTTAGACGACTGTAACTTTGTTTACGTTGGCATTATTCTGTCTTCAACTCACCGCTAACAACTGGTTCAAAGCGCAGCTGCACGCCTGCTCACAGGAACAAGGAAACATGACCACATCACTCCTGTACTGGTTTCTCTCCAGTGGCTGCTTGTTGTTGTTTTTTTGGAATTCAGTTCAAGATCTTATTATTTGTTTTTAAATCTCTCCATGTATATCTGACCAACTTTCTCTGCACACCCCGACGATGATAGCTTGGAAAGTAGCCATGAGACGATCAAACATGACTTTTAACACCATCACCTAGTACATATTGGTGGGTTTCCGACATTTTCACACTGGTAAGTTTGAATCGAAACATCTTTTACTCTGTTGCATTTAGAAGGATGTTAGCGTTCGCTAAGTGGAGCTAAGCTTGTTGCGGGTTATGAAAAATGTACGGTATTTGGGGAAAAAAGTAATACCCATACTCATAGATCAATAAATGCGAAAACTTTAAATATGGCTTCACGGTGGCAGAGGGATTAGTGCGTCTGCCTCACAATACGAAGGCCCTGCAGTCCTGGGTTCAAATCCAGGCTCGGGATCTTTCTGTGTGGAGTTTGCATGTTCTCCCCGTGAATGCGTGGGTTCCCTCCGGGTACTCCGGCTTCCTCCCACCTCCAAAAACATGCACCTGGGGATAGGTTGATTGGCAACACTAAATTGGCCCTAGTGTGTGAATGTGAGTGTGAATGTTGTCTGTCTATCTGTGTTGGCCTTGCGATGAGGTGGCGACTTGTCCAGGGTGTACCCCGCCTTCCGCCCGATTGTAGCTGAGATAGGCGCCAGCGCCCCCGCAACCCCTAAAAGGGAATAAGCGGTAGAAAATGGATGGATGGATGGACTTTAAATATTTCCCGCATTAATGCATAGTGTATTTCAGACTTGAAATATATTTAGTTTGAAACACAGTTCTCCAGGAGACACCAAACAGTGACAAGTCATGTTGACTCTCCTCTGAAAGAAGGACCATCTTTGATTGATTGATTGGTTGATTGATTGATTGATTGATTGATTGATTGATTGATTCATTCATTGATTGATTGATTGATTGATTTAAACTTTTATTAGGAGATTGCACAGTTCAGTACATTTTCCGTACAATTGACCACTAAATGGTAACACCCGAATAAGTTCTTCAACTTGTTTAAGTCGGGGTCCACGTTAACCAATTCATTCTGATGTAAAGTTGATTTGTCCGTGAGCCTTCCGAAATGTTTGGCCTGTATAAAAACAAACTCCATTTCAGCAGCATGCTCAAATCTTGTCTATTGGACGTGCTTGTATGGATCAGTTCCACTAATTTTACTTATTCTTTAAGGTGGCAAGTCTTTGGAACGAGGTCCAGTTTGTTCATTGAGTTTTTTCTTTTTGTACGATCCATTTTAATCAAGTTTGTTGCTCTCTCTCACAATTGCGCTGGTTAAATACAACCAGATAAACAACAACTTTGTCCAGCAACAATAGATACCCAGCCCCCACAATACATTGCGGAGTCACGTGCCCCTAGACCAGGGGCGTCAAACTCATTTTAGCCCAGGGGCCGCTTGGAGGAAAATCTATTCCAAAGTGGGCCGGAAGGGTAAAATCATGGCATGACAACTTAAAGATAAAGACAACTCCATGTTGTTTTCTTTGTTTTACTTTGGCCGAAAATAGAACAAGCACTTAATGAAAATGTACAAATCACGGATAATCCTCTGGACAAAACACTTCTTGTTTGTTCAAAATTCTGAGGCAATTGGTGCAGTTTGAGAAACAAAATGAGAATAGACTTCGTCTCAGTGTATCTACAAAGCCATGATTAAACTTTAAATCACAGCCGTCCTTGGATTGAAGGTAAAAACTATTCAAAAGGGTTAAATTCACTTTTTTCATGTTCGACAGAGACATTTTGGGGCAACGAGGGTGCCAAATGACGATGTATTCGAAGCGGAAGACATTAAAAACGGCAGGTTTAGGTTTCATGTGGGTCAAGGAGGAGGAGCCACAGTCACCCTTTTTTGTGTACCTCTTGCTTGGCCCCGGTATGAACCGGGCTTGCCTAACAGAATTGCTATTGTGACTTCTAGTGGATATATTTAGAACAACAGTTTATTTTGTTAAAAAAAAAAAAAGCAGCTCATTTAAATATTTGGCAAACTCATCACGCAGGCCGATTAAAACCATACGTTTGACACCCCTGCTCTAGACTCAAAATCCTGTCACCAGTCGTGTTTCTGCAGTTAAATGTATTTTACCTTAGGCAGCAACAAAATACTATTTATTTATGCGGATTGTATGAAGGCCATCACCTTCCCAAGGAAATGATAGAAAGTCCATTCAAATTATCCATTAAAGGCCTACTGAAACCCACTACTACCCACCACACAGTCTGATAGTTTATATATCAATGATGAAATATTAACATTGCAACACATGCCAATTCGGACTTTTTAGTTTACTAAATTACAATTTTAAATTTCCCCGGTGTTTCGTCTTCGAAACGTCGTGTAATAATGACGTGTAGGCAAGACGTCACAGGTTTTTAGGAAGTATGAGCACTGCACACACACACAGCTAAAAGTCGTCTGCTTTAACGGCATAATTATACAGTATTTTGGACATCTGTGTTGCTGAATCTTTTGCAATTTGTTCAATTAATATTGGAGAAGTCACAGTAGAAAGATGGAGTTGGGAAGCTTTAGCCTTTAGCCACACAAACACTCAGTGATTCCTTGTTTAAAATTCCTGGAGGTGAAACTTTCCTATGGATCAGAGCGCGGTCAAGCCAACATTGATTCCGACCAAATGTCAACCAGCAGGTTTCTGTGAGAAATTTGTGGTTAAAAAGTCAGTTCTTACCGGAGAAAAGCTGAGCTTGTGCCGTCCATAGCTGCCGTCAACTCCCCTGAGACACTGTGCGTCAAGACACCCGTGGAGACACCCTTCCGACTATCAGGTATTGTTAAACTCACTAAAACACTAGCAACACAATAGAAAGATAAGGGATTTCCCAGAATTAACCTAGTAAATGTGTCTAAAAACATCGGAATCTGTCCCAATGCAATCGCGTTTTTTATTTTTTTCTAGTCCGTCGCTATCAATATCCTCAAACACGGATCTTTGATCCTCTCTCAAATTAATGGGGAAATTGTCGTTTTCTCGGTCCGAATAGCACTTTTTGTTGGAGGCTCCCATTAAAAACAATGTGAGTATATGAGGAGCCATCACACGCGTGACGTCATCGTCTGCGACTTCCGGTAGAGGCAGGGCATTTCTCTTAGCACCGAAAGTTGCGAACTTTATCGTGGATGTTCTCTACTAAATCCTTTCAGCAAAAATATGGCAATATCGCGAAATGATCAAGTATGACACATAGAATGGACCTGCTGTCCCTGTTTGAATAAGAAAATCTCATTTCAGTAGGCCTTTAAGTAAGACTAAGTATTATGTCGAAGGGGGCAGGAAAATATAAGATTTTCTTCATCCTGTTCCTTCTCAGGCATTGGTCTGTAAATGTGTGTTTAGTTGCTGAGGTTTAATTGTCTACTGATCAAAGATGCACATCAATGAAGGAGATAAATAAAAAATGAAATGAAATTAATGAAATCCAAATTTGTATTACTAATTATTTGTAGTCTGTAATAGAAATCCCCTTTAAGTAAGAATCTGTGCTATGCTGTTTTACCTTTCTTAAGTATTATCTGTGACTTCAACATTTTTTAACTTTATTCATATATGAGATAACATATTTTTTATTGTATTGGAATTTAATTTTTGTTTTTTTTGGTATATCTGAAGTTTATTTGACTCTTTAGCAATTGTTATTGCATAATGAATTGTAAATGTCTTGCTAATTGCGCTGTATAATTGTATTAATGTAAGTTTGTATATTTTTCCAAATCCCAGGAATTTAGCAACAGCTACTGCAGCTTCTGTAAATAAAATAAATAAACAGAAACACAAACACAAACAATGTATTTTATCCCGGTGTTTTTTTCTCCTTACCACTTCCTTGTTGGTTTGCAAGATCACGTGATATCAACTTGCTGCCTTTACGACTCGGTAGGGAAAATTGTACCTTTTACAAATAGACTATAGCTATAAAATTACACCTACATATTGTACAGTGAGATACCGGTGTTTCACTGTACGCTAATAATAATCAGTCACTGCTGACTGGTGGGTTGGTGAAACGTGTTTGTTTTTGTTTTAAACCTCCCTATTCAATTCGGCTTTTTTAATTTGGAATTTACTTTTATGCATTTAAACGCAGCACTTTCACGACAAACCCAAACCTGTGCGGGGTCGTTCCAGGTGTCGTACTTGTGGATAAAACCAGAGAGTAAAATGTCATCTAATGCAGGTACTTGCTATATTTAATACAGTTTAACCTTTGAGTTAAATGACTTTGACCCTAACAAAGTTACACTTTTGCGTGTTGTTGAATTCTACCTAGTCTAGAAATGAAAGCACTGACGGAACTGCGCTCTGTTTGAGTTTTCATGTGATTATTTCAATTCATGTACATAATGTAATGAATGACTTATACTGTATATGTAGTGACCACAACAAACTCGCGACTCTTTGATTTTTTCCTTTCAGCGAGGATGTTGACTTGAGTGACTGAAATCCGCACAAGGAAGTTGGCGGACATGATTATTATCCTTTGGATGATGACGTCACTTCTTTATGTTCTCACAGGTATGTTTGTTATGTTACATTTACATGCACAACACAGACGAAACAAATATGTGTGTATCATGGCGAACTCACAAAAAATGCAATATTTCACTCCGAAATATTTTAAAATGTAAAGTAATTGGAGCCTTTAAGGAGCCATATGGCTTCACGGTGGCAGAGGGGTTAGTGCGTCTGCCTCACAATACGAAGGTCCTGCAGTCCTGGGTTCAAATCCAGGCTCGGGATCTTTCTGTGTGGAGTTTGCATGTTCTCCCCGTGAATGCGTGGGTTCCCTCCGGGTACTCCGGCTTCCTCCCACTTCCAAAGACATGCACCTGGGGATAGGTTGATTGGCAACACTAAATTGGCCCTAGTGTGTGAATGTGAGTGTGAATGTTGTCTGTCTATCTGTGTTGGCCCTGCGATGAGGTGGCGACTTGTCCAGGGTGTACCCCGCCTTCCGCCCGATTGTAGCTGAGATAGGCGCCAGCGCCCCCCGCGACCCCGAAAGGGAATAAGCGGTAGAAAATAGATGGATGGATGGATGTAAGAATCTGGCCAGAAATGGTACTGCAATCACGGTCAAAATGATGTAGTCCCCTCCCCCTTTTCCTGACTGAGGTTGCCAGATACACAGCCGAATCCAGCTCCATTTACTGGGCTACTCCAGATAACTTCAAACTTCCACTGCCTCTTATTAGGTATTGAGGTACTGGGTCCATAATAGCTGAATAGACAAGCGTTTTGTCAATAACAAATCTCTAACCAACACATTTTACACAGAAATTAGGCTATTTTCAGGAAAAAGTATGTCATGTCTGTGTACAATATCACAACAAATGGCAATCAATCAATCAATCAATGATTATTTATATAGCCCTAAATCACTAGTGTCTCAAAGGGCTGCACAAAGCACAACACAAACCACAACGACATCCTCGGTAGAGCCCACATAAGGGCATGGGAAACACACACAGAAGGACGTCGGTGAAAATGATGACTATGAGAAACCTTGGAGAGGACCGCATGTGTAGGGAACCGAAAGCAATGGATGTCGAGCGGGTCTAACATGATACTGTGAAAGTTCAATCCATAGTGGATCCAACACAACCGTGAGAGTCCAGTCAAAAGTGGATCCAACACAGCAGAGAGAGTCCCGTCCACAGTGGAGCCAGCAGGAAACCATCCCAAGCGTAGGCGGATCAGCAGCACAGATATGTCGCAGCCGATACACAGGCGAGCGGTCCATCCTGGGTCCAGACTCAGGACAGCCAGTACTTCATCCATGGCCATCGGACCGGACCCCCTCCACAAGCGAGAGTGGGACAGAGGAGAAAAAGAAAAGAAATGGCAGATCAACTGTTCTAAAAAGGGAGTCTATTTAAAGGCTAGAGTATACAAATGAGTTTAAGATGAGACTTAAATGCTTCTACTGAGGTGGCATCTCAAACTGTTACCGGGAGGACCTTCCAGAGTACTGGAGCCTGAACGGAAAACGCTCTATAGCCCGCAGACTTTTTTTGGGCTCTGGGAATCACTAATAAGCCGGAGTCTTTTGAACGCAGATTTCTTGCCGGGACATATGGTACAATACAATCGGCAAGATAAGCTGGAGCTAGACAGTGTAGTATTTTATACGTAAGTAGTAAAACCTTAAAATCACATCTTAAGTGCACAGGAAGCCAGTGCAGGTGAGCCAGTATAGGCGCAATATGATCAAACTTTCTTGTTCTTGTCAAAAGTCTAGCAGTCGCATTTTGTACCAACTGTAATCTTTTAATGCTAGACATGGGGAGACCCGAAAATAGTGAAGTGAAGTGAATTATATTTATATAGCGCTTTTTCTCAAGTGACTCAAAGCGCTTTACATAGTGAAACCCAATATCTAAGTTACATTCAAACCAGGGTGGGTGGCACTGGAAGCAGGTGGGTAAAGTGTCTTGCCCAAGGACACAACGGCAGTGACTAGGTTGGCAGAAGCGGGAATCAAACCTGCAACCCTCAAGTTGCTGGCACGGCCACTCTACCAACCGAGCTAAACCGCCCTATAATAATACGTTACAGTAATCGAGACGAGACGTAACAAATGCATGGATAATGATCTTGGCGTCGTTAGTGGACAAAACAATCATATAGTTATTGTCAGCACTATCAAAAAACAAAGACTAAAACAAACTACAACCCACGCTAGCAATGGTTATACTGGTGAAAATAAGTAGTGCATGCTTAGCAGACTGATGTACGCCCAAAACTAAAGAGGAGACATTTTACCAAGGTATGCCTATAGGCTACTGTTTCAAACATTTCAGATTGCCATATAACTTGGTACATGTAGTCCACAATATGCAAACATGAATGAGGAATTATTTTATCATGTGATTTGGCTGTCTCCATACGTTTCACATTGCCATAACAGCCGTGCTAATGTTGGAATCCATTTCCTCAGCGTATCAGAACATTAAGAACGAAATTGGCACTAACACTACCCATATCAATACTTGCCAACTCTCCCGATTTTCCCGGGAGACTCCAAAATTTCAATGCCCCTCCCGAAAATCTCCCGGGGCAACCATTCTCCCAAATTTCTCCCGATTTCGACCCGGACAACAGTATTGGGGGCGTGCCTTAAGGGCACTGCCTTTAGCATCCTTTACAACCTGTCGTCACGTCCGCTTTTCCTCCACACATACAGCGTGCCGGCACAGTCACATAATATATGCGGTATTTACACACACACATACAAGTGAATGCAAGGAATACTTGATCAACAGCCATACAGGTCACACTGAGGGTGGCCCTATAAACAACTTAAACACTGTTACAAATATGCGCCCCACTGTGAACCCACACTAAACAAGAAAGACAAATACATTTTGGGAGAACATCCGCACAGTAACACAACATAAACACAACAGAACAAATACCCAGAACCCCTTGTAGCACTAACTCTTCCGGGACACTTCAATGCACACCCCCGCTATCACCAAACCCCGCCTCCCCAACCCAGCCCACCTCAAATGGTGGAGGGTGGGACATTGAAATTAAAACAATAACAAGATTTCAGGGCTGTAAATGTAATTTGGAAATGAGCATATCCCGGCTGAACTACTGTTATCAGTTATGGAGGTATTTGAAAAGAACATGATTTATTATTGCCTTTTGACATATCAGGGCCATTTAATGATGACTTGACATGCAATTCTTACATATGGCTCCTTTTTAAATAGTTCAATAATTCATAACAGCATTCATTTGGATTCAATGTTATTTTTTGAGCAATGCCAGCTTTAAAGAAAAAAAGGTTTGCATGGCAGCTTTGTATTATTAGAGTCAACATTGTAACTTTTTGTCGTTAAATTTCAGCTGTTATCTTTTTTATTCCACTTTTTCCGTTTTTTTTAATAGTATTTTTAGAATGTGCCGTGGGCCGTTAAAAAATGTACGGCAAAGTGTTTAGCTATAAGCTACAGTTAGTAATTATAATTCTTATGGAGTTTATTCTGACAATTACCACGGCAACAAGGAGTGGGAAGGCTTGTTATCTAAATATATGCCCACAACATGAAGTGGTCATATTATGATTTTTTTCACCATTTAAAACACTTCCTTGTGGTTTACATAACATGTAATGGTGTTTTTTTGGTCAAAACTTTGCATACATTTTGTTTTACAGACCATCTTTGAGCCGCTTTCTGACTCTCTCTTCAGAATGCGCAGTTTTGATGTTTCTGTGAAATGTTTCCCCAGCCGATATTTTCATATATGGTATCAATTTACCCAAAACCCTTTGTGCGAGTCCGCCATTGTAGTCCGTGCGGTAATCAATAATCTCCTTCTTTTTCACTATTTTCTTGTTGTGGGGCTGACTGTCTTGTACATGCACATGCATGTTAAAATCCTCAGCCGTTGCCATTTCTGGTACAAAGTAAAAATCGATCAATAGGTTTTTTTCAGGACCGATACCAATCATTGATACTCAAAGAGGCCGATAACTAGGGATAATGTTTGTTAAGAAATTATCGATTTCGACGCCATTATCGAATCCTCTTATCGAACCGATTCTTTATCGAATCCAGACAGGTTGTTGTATATGGAAAAAAATATTGACTGTTAGTGCCTCTTTAAGTGGGCCACCTAAGAAATATTCATGCAGGGAAAATCTCAGAGTAATGGTGTTGTTTACTTTTTGCTCCATTACATGTCAGCAAAGTACAATTATTAACCTACTTGTATTCGTCTGTGTTGACCAAGTTGAAGGGAGGAGATTTTTCACCATCATTCTCGTTAGCTTGCGATTAATGTTGTTACTCTCCTCCTCACTCATCTTGCTGGAGTAGAATAAAGAAACAAACCTTTTCTTTACTATATAGTGGCTTCAATAAGGGGAACCGTTTCTCAAAAAAGGGATTCAAATCCATACAATCAGTTCTTTTCTTATCGAACAATCGGGAGAACCGGTTTCGAACATCATCCCTACTGATGATAACTGATATTAATTTGCAGTAAAAGTTATTTACACATAAATAGTATATGTCAGTAGACAGCTGGGCAGGGCTTTAAGTTGTTTTTTAAACATTATTTTTCAGGAAACGTCAAGCTCGTAGCAACATAATGTGTAAAGCGACACTAATGTTGTGGTTAATGTAGCACCAAACAACATCAGGGGATTTCACAAACACGTGTGTCTAATGGTGCAGGTCAGAGGAGCATTTCAAGATATCTGTGTCGACGCATGAGCGCTGCAGTGAAAAAAAAGGCATGTCTTGACATGCAGGGCAAACAGACTGGTGCTTGAGCAGTCTACTTGATTATTTATTTATTCTTTTAAATACTAAATACTTGTATCATATGTTTATATATTGTATCTGCTGATGTAGTTCTGTTGAGCTGTAAAAAAAAAAAGATGAAAAAGGCCGATACAGATATACAGTCGCGATCAAAATTATTGGAAACTTAAGACAGCCATGACATTATGTTCTTTACAAGTGTATGTAAACTTTTGATCGCGACTGTACGTCAAAATGCCAAATAAAGGCCCGGCCGATATTCGTCCATCTCTAACACAAAAGTGGCGTATAGTTCTAACTTGGATGTGTCAGTAGACTCGCTATGGAAAGGCTAAAAACTACAACAAAGATGGCGTGCAGAAGACACAGTCGTGGACGCACGTAAATAATACCGCCCACAAAATGGCACATCCTGGAGAGACGGTCAGAAAGAAAGGAAATATAACCCATTTAAAACTTCTTCCCACTCTTTTGACCCACCATTACATGTTGTGTAGACTACAGTGAAAAATCATAATATGACCCCTTATACAACTTATTCCTACTCCTTTTCAGGAATGTTGAATTGTGCTTTTTGTACATTTTTTTTAAGCTCATTACAGTTTTTTTGTGACTTTTGAGGCTCGCTGTTCTTGCATTTTAGTCACTTTGTATGGCCTTTGGACTATTTCTATTTGAAGGTTCCACTGTACATTACAATGACGTGATGAATATATATTTTTTAATGATTGTATTTGTTTTGCAGCGATGAGTGAACTTCCCCAACCTGTCAACATTGCCCTAACTTCCAATAATTTTATTCATATGCTAACATGGGAGCCCGGGCTTGCCACACCTGAAGATGTTTATTACCAAGTCTTTTTCATCACAGACACGTGAGTTGGCAAATTGCCCATAAACACATTATAATGGGACTGTGTGTGAAGGCACCTTGTCCTTACAGATGATTGACTACACAATCTAGCAAAATGTCATTCTTCTGCTCTGATAGCTGTGGTTGTGACGCGGTTGGGAGAGTGGCCGTGCCAGCAACCTGAGGGTTCCTGGTTCGATCCCCACCTTCTACCAACCTCGTAACGCCTGTTGTGTCCTTGAGCAAGACACTTCACCCTTGCTCCTGATGGTTCGTGGTGAGGGCCTTGCATGGCAGCTCCCTCCATCAGTGTGTGAATGTGTGTGTGTGTATGGGTGAATGTGAAAATAGTGTCAAAGCACTTTGAGTACCTTGAAGGTAGAAAAGCGCTATAAAAGTATAACCCATTTACCATTTACCATTTGTGTCCTCCAGGGGAATCGATTGGATCCCAGTGGCTTCCTGCCAGCATGTGCAGCAACCTCTGGTTTGCAACATGACCAAAGCCTTCTCCAACCCCAGTCTGGTCTACATAACCCAAGTTGTAGCCAAGCTGGGACATCAGGCCTCCCTTCCGACTAGCCACCCTGCTTTCCAGCCCATAAAAGACAGTAGGAATGATATTACTGTATAATGGCTTGACTGACTACAATAAAATTGACTTTTGATCCCTGAAAGAGTCTTGAAGATTATAAGTACCGGTAAGTATGTCAGCTGTGTGTTTCTGTGTGATTCAGCTTACTTGGACCTGCCGTTAATGACCGTGGCTCCTTGTGGACACAATGTGTGTGTGGAACTTCAGCCTCCAATGCCGCACCTGAGGGACTTCTATGAACCTCTGAGTTACCAACTCCGCGTCAAGAGCAGTGATGCAGAAAGAGAGCTGGTATTTACAATCCCCGTTTCCATATGAGTTGGGAAATTGTGTTAGATGTAAATATAAACGTAATACAATGCTTTGCAAATCATTTTCAACCAATATTCAGTTGAATATGCTACAAAGACTAAATATTTGATGTTCAAACTGATTGCAAATAATCATTAACTTTAGAATTTGATGCTAGCAACACGTGACAAAGAACTTGGGAAAGGTTGCAATAAACACTGATAAAGTTGAGGAATGCTCATCAAACACTTATTTGGAACATCCCACAGGTGTGCAGGCTAAATGGGAACAGGTGGGTGCCATGATTGGGTATAAAAACAGCTTCCCAAAAAATGCTCAGTCTTTCACAAAAAAAGGATGGGGCGAGGTACACCCCTTTGTCCACAACTGCGTGAGCAAATAGTCAAACAGTTTAAGAACAACGTTTCTCAAAGTGCAATTGGAAAAAATTTAGGGATTTCAACATCTACGGTCCATAATATAATCAAAAGGTTCAGAGAATCTGGAGAAATCAATCCACGTAAGCATTGAATGACCTTGAACTTCGATCCCTCAGACGGCACTGTATCAATAACCGACATCCATCTCTAAAGGATATCACCACATGGGCTCAGGAACACTTCAGAAAACCACTGTCACTAAATACAGTTTGTCGCTAGATCTGTAAGTGCAAGTTAAAGCTCTACAATTCAAAGTGAAAGCCATTCATCAACAACATCCAGAAACGCCGCCAGCTTCTTTGGGCCCGAGATCATCTAAGATGGACTGATGCAAAGTGGAAAAGTGTTCTGTGGTCTGACGAATCCACATTTCAAATTGTGTTTGGAAATATTCGACATTGTGTCATCCGGACCAAAGGGGAAGCGAACCATCCAGACTGTTATCGACGCAAAGTTCAAAAGCCAGCATCTGTGATGGTATGGGGGTGCATTAGTGCCCGAGGCATGGGTAACTTACACATCTGTGAAGGCACCATTAATTCTGAAAGGTACATACAGGTTTTGGAACAACATATGCTGCCATCTAAACTCTGTCTTTTTCATGGACGCCCCTGGTTATTTCAGCAAGACAAGGCCAAGCCACATTCAGCACGTGTTACAACAGCGTGGCTTTGTAAAAAAAGAGTGTGGGTACTTTCCTGGCCCGCCTGCAGTCCAGACCTGTCTCCCATCGAAAACGTGTGGCGCATTATGAAGCGTAAAATACGACAGCGGAGACCCCGGACTGTTGAACGACTGAAGCTCTACATAAAACAAGAATGGGAAAGAATTCCACTTTCAAAGCTTCAACAACTAGTTTCCTCAGTTCCCAAACGTTTATTTAGTGTTGTTAAAAGAAAAGGTGATGTAACACAGTGTTGAACATGCCCTTTCCCAACTACTTTGGCACGTGTTGCACCCTTGAAATTCTAAGTTAAGTATTATTTGCACAAAAAAAAAAAGTGGTATATGAGCTTTAACATCAAATATCTTGTCTTTGTCATGCATTCAATTGAATATGGGTACAAAAGGTTTTTCAAATCATTGTATTTCATTTATGTTTACATCTAACACAATTTCCCAACTCATATGGAAACGGTGTTTGTACGAAGTACAATATAAGTACAACAACAGACTTTAACCAAGCTATATTAAGTCAGTCTATTTGTTTCAAATTCATATTTTACTCTACCTGCTCTGTCTTTCAGGAAACCAAATCTCTGAAGAGAGTCACTCTGGAGAACCTCGCTCCTGGTAAGGATTACTGCATCTCGGTCCGCTTCTTTGACAGCCTTGTCCCCAGGGTGTCCAACTACAGCAAAGCTCAATGTGCCTTCATCCCGAGTATCTTTACTTCAGGTACAGACAACCATTCAATTTATCTCTACATTCATTTCAGTTTTTTGTTTTTTTGTTGCGTTATGTTCATTACTGTGTGTAAAGAAATGCATAAAGGAAACATAGCTGAACATCTAGAAAACTCTTGAGAAACAAAAAGGTGATCGCTCATATGTTGTTGTTTTTTTTCAATTTGGATATGACCCACTAGAATTAATACTTGGGGAGGGGGGCGGGAGGGATATATTAAGGAGAAAGCCGAACTGAAATGGTACAAAATATATAACTCTGAAATGTATACGTAAAAAAGCTAGCATGACAATGTTAGCATGCCAACATTTAAAAATGTGTCAGGTATCAAAATAAATTGCTGTGATGTATACATGTAAAGTTAGCTACACAAAAATCTAACAGGCAACAGGTACCAACATGTATTCCTCTGAGGTGTATACATAAAAAAATGAGCTAAAAATAAGCTAGCATGCTAACAGTTAGTATGCATCAAGTCACAGTATTAAGTATTTGGCTGAGGCATGCAGTACCGTATTTTTCGGATTATAAATCGCTCCGGAGTATACGTCGCACCGGCCGAAAATGCATAATAAAGAAGGAAAAAAACATATATACGTCGGACTGGAGTATAAGTCGCATTTTTGGGGACCGAAAGCAATGGATGTCGAGCGTGTCTAGCATGATACTGTGAAAAGTTCAGTCCATAGTGGATCCAACACAGCCGCGAGAGTCCAGTCCAAAGCGGATCCAACACAGCAGCGAGAGTCCCGTCCACAGCGGATTTCACTATGTCCAGCTTGTAATCTGCAGTACATGATTTTCTTTTCGGTGCCATTTTTGTTCAGCCGTTCTCAGTTTTTATAAGTTACCGCCAACGTTCAAATGAACCATATTAATAGCTACGGCAGTAGCATTTAGCAGTTAGCATTCCATGACCCGCAATGCACTTCTGCCATGACCGTCCCCCGCCAGATTCTTATTGGTTGACGTGTATGTGACGATTGCTGACGTGTGTGTGACGATTGCTGACATTTTTTCGTCTCTTCCGCGAATGAGATGAATAATGTTATTTGATATTTTACGGTACCATGTTAATAATTTCCACACATAAGTCGCTTCGCAGTATATGTCGAACCCCCCGGCCAAACTATGAAAAAAATATGGTATCTTGGCAAAGGTAGTACATATAGGCACTAGGGTTGTACGCTATACTGGTACTAATAAAGTACCACGATACAAATTGATTGAAATTGGTACTACACTGCTGTTGAAAAGTACTGGTATTGTTCTTTCATCTGCAGTGGTGACTTCAGAGCCGACGCACATGATGTTGAGAGTGTCAAAACGCACACACAAAGTGCATATAAGCAAAAAACATCTTGTGGAGGAAGAATGGGGGGAAAAAAACGACAATTCTACTGGTTAATAAAGGGTGTGCTTGAAATACAATATTGAGGTATTTGGGCTTCAAAACTAATGATAAAGGTGACTCTTTAAACAAGGAAGCGCTGCGCTCAAAGTGTTGCTTCAAAAACCACCTCACCAAATGTGGCGATTGGTATTACCACCTTTGCTTCAAACTAAGGTAAAGATTTAAATAATGAACATTCAGATCTGCACAAGGAGTTTAAAGGTAATAATGTAGTTGTTACACCTGTCCTGCTATTCTGCTTTGGTGCAGACTGTCGTCAAGGAACACAGGGCAGAGGTTCCCTTCAGGGTTGATGTTTTTCTCGGGGGTAAGGCTTTACTTTACCCGCCAATGGGTCTGCTAGGCTCCGCTTTCCGGTCAGAATTTGAAGCTGCCGATTTGTGACATTCTGGTTGCTTTATTATTAGTTTTGCAGGACACAACCGGACCCATTAATTTTTTTTTTACCGCGGAGTGCATGCGCCCACTCACTCACTGATGTCACTCAGACAACATGTTGCCATTCTCTTAAACACACATACACTACACTTACAAGTTAACAGTTCCCCTGTTGTGCACATGTAGATATGTAACATGTAGACGCGCACACAGCTGCTTGGATTGATGCCAAATATTAGCAGAGTTAGGACCGCCCATCTAACGTCAACTAATGCAAGTAAAATGAATGAATTTGGTAACAAATTGCTACAATTTTTCTTTTATCTTTAACACTGTGTGTTTTACCTGTTTAATGGCTTTTCTGTGTACATTTATCCCTAGTTTTTTGTTTTTAGTGCTTACTAATAGTTGTATTTTTCTTCAAGCACAGACCAGGATTGGCAACAATAAATCATTAGCAATTTAACATGATGTTAATAAAGGTTTTTTATTATATTCTAATCCTTGATTATGGAAAATTGTAAATTGTTCTTTGAGTGCAACAAGAAAAACACAATATGTTTAATTCCCTTTAATTTATATTTTAACCTTCTAAAAATGTTAATTGAGTGCAACAGGAAACATATATTGTATTGTCTATTGTATGGTAAGATTTTCTGTTAAAATGAAGCCAAAATATAAATGTTTTCATAGTTCCTTTTATTTTTAAAGGTATCGATATACATTTTGGTACTGGTACCAAATTATTGATATCGGGACAACCCTAATAGGCACCGGTTGAATTCCGTTGGTAACACTGGGTATCGATTCCCGTAAAATCAAACCGTGCCATATTTCAAAACCTGTGTTGCACATGACGTCACGTCCGGTTGCAGACTCGTCCTGGGTTGCAGACTAAACAAACACCAGCTCAAGGAAATAATCACTTAACTTGCCAAACTCTAAATAATGTTGCAATTTTCAACACAAAAAATGCTCAAACATAAAGTAAAGCTGCACTGCACAGGCTACTATTTGCATTAGCGATTTCACATGGATCGGTTCGCAGCAGAGTGTGAAGCGAGCGGGATGAGAATCAGCACCTCCAAGTCCGAGTCCATGGTTCTCGCCCAGAAAAAGGTGGAGTGCCATCTCCGAGTTGGGGAGGAGACCCTGCCCCAAGTGGAGGAGTTCAAGTACCTCGGAGTCTTGTTCAAGAGTGAGGGAAGAGTGGATCGCGAGATCGACAGGCGGATGGGTGCGGCGTCTTCAGTAATGCAGACGCTGTATCGATCCGCTGTGGTGAAAAAGGAGCTGAGCCGGAAGGCAAAGCTCTCAATTTACCATCCTCACCTATGGTCATGAGCTTGGGTCATGACCGAAAGGACAAGATCACAGGTACAAGCGGCCGCATTGAGTTTCCTCCGCCGGGTGGCGGGGCTCTCCCTTAGAGATAGGGTGAGAAGCTCTGCCATCCGGGAAGAACTCAAAGTAAAGCCGCTGCTCCCCCACATCCACAGGTGTTTGGGGCACGTCCAACCGGTAGGAGGCCACGGGGAAGACCCAGGACACGTTAGGAAGACTGTCTCCCGGCTGGCCTGGGAACACCTCGGGATCCCCCGGGAAGAGCTGGATGAAGTGGCTGGGGAGAGGGAAGTCTGGGCTTCCCTTCTTAGGCTGCTGCCCCCGTGACCCGACCTCTGATAAGCGGAGGAAGATGGATGGATGGATGGAGTTCGCATGGGGATTTCAACACCTACAAATTTCGTAAAGAAAACTACAACTAATATAAATGTTACAATCACACAGCTGGTGTGTAATACACACAATACTTACAGTTTTAACACTTTTTATGGCGCAAAATAACACATTCTGCTTTCTGGAAAAAGCTATTTCCTAGTTGGACAATATACAATAGATAGCATTTTTAGTACTGCTAACTAATGGTTTGGAAGTGCAACTGCATGCAAATGAGACTCAAGCACAATCAGAAATGGCAACTGGACAGCACAATATCATAATTTTTCATCATATCATGATTTTTAAATGGTACTTTAAAAAATAAAATTGTATTATCAAACAATAAACATATATTAACACACACAGAAATACCAAAAATGGTATTGTTAAATACCAGTATTGACTCCCAGGTACCAGGAATCGGTACCATCCATCCATCCATTTTCGACCGCTTGTCCCTTTTGGGGTTGCGGGGGGTTGTTGGAGCCTATCTCAGCTACAATCGGGCGAAAGGCGGGGTACACCCTGGACAAGTCGCCATCTCATCACAGGGCGATATCTGTACCATTTTGGGTTTAAATGTGAATGGCACTCATCCTTAAGCATATACTGTACATGTCAAGTTAGCTAAAAAAAAAAAAAATGTTCAACAGCATGCCACCTGTACCAAAATGTATATGTATATGACTGACGATATACATGCAAATTTAGCTAAGAAAACATGCAAAGTGAGGTTTAAAAAAATGTAGTATAATATTAATATATTAACAGTTAGCATTTGTCAAGTACCAATATATATGGCTATGGTGCATACCTGTAAAGTTAGCTAAAAATAATCTTGCATGCTAACAGTTAATGTGACAAGTACCAAAATGACTGAAGTAAACTCTGGCTCAAAACATTTATGTATGACATCTGTTTTTGTTGTTATGTTTGATGCATTTGTCCCTGTTTAATAAACATAAATTAAAAATAAATATTCCTGCAAAAATAGCTAAAGTTGGCATGCAGGTACAGTGGTATTGAAAAGTGGGAATTTTCAATCAATCAATCAATCAATGTTTATTTATATAGCCCCAAATCACAAATGTCTCAAAGGACTGCACAAATCATTACGACTACAACATCCTCGGAAGAACCCACAAAAGGGCAAGGAAAACTCACACCCAGTGGGCAGAAAGAATTCACATCCAGTGGGACGCCAGTGACAATGCTGACTATGAGAAACCTTGGAGAGGACCTCAGATGTGGGCAACCCCCCCTCTCTAGGGGACCGAAAGCAATGGATGTCGAGCGGGTCTAACATGATACTGTGAAAGTTCAATCCATAGTGGCTCCAACACAGCCGCGAGAGTTCAGTTCAAGCGGATCCAAGACAGCAGCGAGAGTCCCGTCCACAGGAAACCATCTCAAGCGTATCAGCAGCGTAGAGATGTCCCCAACCGATTTGAGAAAACACAGGAATTTTTACAACTTTGAAAATGTTTCCTTTTTACAATCCAGGATGAGTTCATAGATGTGTTGATAGTGGAAGGGTTGGAATTACTGTAGGAACGGGGTAAATGTAGGATTTTGCTAAATTGTCAATTAATTTCAAATGGAGTAAAAGTGTCCTGGAAAATGTGAAATTCCTGGAAATGTGGGAATTTTTTGCAAGTACAAAAATGGTAGCACGGGTGTCATCAATTAGCCCAACATTCTGAAAGTGGAATGTGTGATTGTAGCTGAAAACCTATTATTATAAAAAAAACTGAAAATCATGATCACACTATCTTTAATTTGAAGTAGAGTGGTCATTTTTTGTGACACCTGGTGGGCACAATTATTCATTAATTTAAAGGGGAGCTGCATTTCTTTCTTTTTTAAAATTTTGCCCATAATTCTCAACCCCGATTAAAGAAAAAAAAAAAAAACCTATCAACATTTTATATACATGCTGTAAGTATATATGTAATGTAGTTACGGGTATATTAATAGTAACATGTAATATTTGCGTATTTTGCTCAATTTAAGCATACTGCGGGGCATTAATTTCAGACGCATCGCAATGTTTGCTATTCTCTACAGCAACAACAACTATTAATTCTGACATATTTCATGAGAGCCAAAAACGGTGACTTTGGGACAAACGATGATCCAGAACCATAATTTTTTGAGGCTGAATATACAGAGGATGATCTACAAGTTTTAGAAGTTGAGTGATACGCAGATCCAGCAAGTAGCCCTATTGCTAAGTGCTTATACGAGAAATACAAACTACGAACAAAATTAAACAATCACTTACTGTACAATGTCTGTCTGCTCTCATTGGGAAGATAACTAACAGAATATTCATATCTTATTGTTTAGATGAAGAATTAACCTTAATCCTCACGCAGTAAAAAAAAAAAAAAAAGGTGACGCAAACAAGCGTCTTTTTGTGTCTTTCTAGTGAGCTCCCGATCTAAGTTGAATGTTAAAATAGACCAACTCCATAGTTTATGGCCACAACCTTCTACTATGCGAGTAAGAGGCTTCATTTATGATTTAGAATTAACTTTCACCAGCTCAATGGCAATGCAGCAGCTCACCCGTTCAATATGTCAATATAGCAGCACAAGCTAGTTAGCTCTTTGTGAGGAACGCACCGCTCAAAGTAAATACCTATTTTTGGCTCTTATAGTAACAATATCGCTAATACTTAATGAATATGCAGGTGACGACATGTAAAAGGAGTATTGTTAGCGGTGTATGGATGTTTTATTAGAGGGCTTTAAGGGCACAATGGATAAAAACTCCTCTTAGCCTCATTGTTAGCCACCTCGTACTGGCCATAAATCACAAATTAGATTGCATTAAAGCAGAAAAGCACATGTGTTGTTGTTTTACAAACGATTGTGATTGATAAGCCAAATTCCAAAACAGGTGCAGTTCCCCTTTAAGCTTGTGACACAGTATGTTAAATGATGCGGGGACGTTTGTTACTGGATACTTTCTCATACGCTAGTGCCTTGGAGACTTTCTATCTGTAAATAATATGCAACTGCAATGTGTTTTGATACACGTTTTTTTTTTTTGACAAATGGGCTGTTTTAGACTGCAGTATTGTTTAAGGACACTCATTACGTATGTCTGCCTTGTGTGCTTAGCTGTTGTGTAGCTGCTAGCACCTAGGAGCCTATAGTCTAATTTTTTGTAAATGACTTGACTAAAATATAAAGAAAAGACCAACCTTGTGTCTTTTTTGGAGGACATTCAGATGTTAACTGGCTGCCATATCCAAAATTTTGGACACACACAAATTATTTGATATTTGTTTTTTTCTAATACTGTACCAATATTTTTTCGGAATACCGCTACCAGGATTTTTTTTTTTATATTTGCGGTCTTTTTACCTTTTTCTTTGTTAAATATTTTTGTTGCATCATTGTAATGTGCTTAGTGTCAACGTGTCACGTGAATATATTTCATATATTTGCAAATTCTATATTTAAAAGCTCACTCATGTTACTCAGATGTACACCTGGTACATGCAGAGAAAATACATGTTTTGTTATTAATGTTAATGAAGTAAATATTAGTATACTGTGTAACTTATTTTATCCTATTCCCAGGGTTACCAATCTTCACTGTGTTGTGTATCATAATGATCATTGGCGTCATCACTATCATCCTTTTGGTTTATACCGGATTCATCTGTCGAAGAAAAAGACCTGTTCCCCGAGTTCTGGTAAGTCCAACACTGTTGGGAGGAACTGCACATACTGTATATACATCTCCAAATATTTGAACACGACTTCTGATGTTATTTTATGCACAGTTTAGTTTGGCCACAAAGAAAAATGTTAAGTTGCTGTGAGACATAGACGAAGAAGTTTAAACAAGAAGGCATGAAAGCAGTAGTTTTGAGCTTACAACCACCAGATGGCGACAGAGACCAGTAAATTTTAAGGCGTTTGCACTTCATTAGGTTGCCAAACCAGCTGAGCTCTTTGGGGAAAAAGCACGTGGATAGACCCAAGCCGGCAAAAGTTATATTTGCTGATACAACAGTATTCAAGTCTGGTAAAATGAGGTGCATTTGTGTTGCGGAGGAAAGCAAATCCTTCATTATGCACATGTAGTATAAGAGTTCCCCACTATACTCCATTCACCAAATAGTGTCCCAGTTTTAGTACGACTAAACACACATCAGTGACTCAGTCTCTGCGCTTTTATTTATTTAACAAAGCTGCAGAATAAGTCACTGTAAAGCAAAATAAAGCTGCAGCTTAGAGTCATAGGGGATATTAAAAGTCAACCAGAGCCTTATAGTCCACGTCTCTTTGTTTTTTGTTAGTAATGCGATGCAAAAGGTCAGTGAAAACTACTATGAAAACCGAAGCAATTTTTACCATGAGTAATAATGGAAATTAATTAATCTGTTCCAGAAACCTAAAAGTAGGATTAAGACAAATTAAATGTTTATAAATGAACACTAAACATCACTTTTTGTACTTATGTTTTGTCTTGAATTCAAGTAGTGCATCTCACCTTCTTTGTCAAAGTGCTGGCACACGCAACTTTCTTTGGCGCAATGGGGGATTATTTTGCAGTTATATTAAAAAAAGTACAAGTGGAAAAAAAGAAAATTCTTTCTTTGGGTACCTAATGCACGGACAAACTAAATAGTTTTTTAGGCGCAATCTTTGGCCAGACGATAACCAAGAAGTTATATAACAACTGTATCAAATGAAAAGCAGGGCGTAGGAAAACCGAGATAAGATTGTGTACATTAGTGCCGTTGGTTTGTTTTTACTGTACAACTTGAATGTTACGTGTATTTACAATGGAAAGAAATGTCTGTCATGTCAAAAATAATTTGAGGTTCAGAATGTAGTAAGTCAAAAACTCAATCACTAAGTTCTTTCAAAAAAAAGAAGAAATAATCAGTTTTTGCAAAAGACCTCTTTGTATGTTTTTAATACAATATGGTTTGGACAGCTACAGTTAAAAAGCACCCATTGGGATACAGTGTGGTGGTCTGCATCTTGCAAGCATGACTCTTGCTCTGATTGATACAGTCAGTATACCTACAGCTCTACACAAAGTATGTCATAGTACAAATACCATTGAAGTCTTTAAGAATCTTCTTCTTTGTTTTTGTCTTCTTCTTTGTGTTATTCTCCATTTTCTCCTTCTTCTTTGTCTTTTTCTTCTTCTATGTCTTGTTTTTCGTCGTCGTCTTTTTTGTTTGTCTTCTACTTCTTCCGTGTCTTCCTTTTCTTCCTTGTCTTCTTCTTCTTCCTTGTCTTTGTCATATTGTTCACACACTACACACATAACCATTCAGACTATTTTGTTAATGATAGCTTTTCGATAATTGAAAAATTAAACGGTATTACTAACCGTTCGGAATTTTACTGCAGTTTATAATTATATCGTTTATCGTTACATTCCTATTGTGTACCAAAGTTTAGTCCGAAACTGGTTTTCACTCCCCATAAATGATCTCAGTTTATTTAGTTTTGTCAATGTGAAAAAGGTGTTAAAAATATTGTGTGGTTGAAAATGTTCTGAATGTTTTTCTATGGGTTTCTGTTAGACGTCAGTACCTCACATTGAGGAGGTCCTGCTGCTTGTGCCCCAAATCGCATCCTTGTCTTCGTTCTTGGAGAAAGCACCAGTGCACTGTCCAGATGAAGAAGTGTACTTTCACACTCCAATCAGTAGGATTGCCAAGAACTCTTCTGAAAACAGGAACAGTAATTACAAAACATGTCGGACTTCCAAACTTCTCTGTGGTTCCTTGTCTTCGTTTGAACAGCTGCCTGGCAGCTCTATGGACTCAAATTCTGGAACTTTCCCGTTAGGATTTTCTAGCCCTCAGGCTCAAGTGTGGGATTTGGACGACACGTCTTCAAACGCAGCATCACAAGACTCCACAGCAAACAGAGACTTGATTTCGGACTTTGTGTTGGACTTGGACCAAGAGACGCTAGAGTCAATGGAACTGGAGAGTGGAGGCTTTGGAGAGACGGACAACCAGAATGTTAACCTCCTCACATTGGTTTTGGGCAGGAATGTGGAGGAAAATGAGGAGAAAAGCTTTTTGGACCAATCAGATGTGGAGCGCTTTGTCCAGAAAGAGCATGACACCTTGCCAGTGACGGCCAGCGAGGATCCCTTGGAAACAATTCCCAGGTCTGTTGAGGATGAAGATGAACAGTCTGTTTACATGAGACGTCCATCTCCATCTTTCTTGTAGAATTTGTCTCCCTTTTTTCATCAGCCGATGAGATTTCTTGTACAGTTGGTAGCTAGAGTCCTGAAACCGGTGGGGTTTTTTTGTCCAACACACTAATTTTTTTTGCCATCTTTGTAAGATGTTTTTTATAAAAACATTGTTCCACAATAATCACGTTACTAAAAAGCTTTAGTTTTTCTAATAACATGTAATTTAATTAGTTACTTTTTAATGTCCGTTACAACGCCGTAACTGATACATGTTAGTGTAACCTGTCACACTATTTTTGATGCATAAAAGACAGATTTACAATCTCAGTAAATTCACTTGAGAAAGTAGCTCTTCACTAGTGCAAGTGGCAGTCTCTGCAGACACACACACACACGCATGCAATACTACCAGTACTGGGGAATAATGAACATTCAATAAAGTGACAATCATCAACTACAATAGTCCTACAATAACACTTTTGTGGACACTGTTTAACGCACATTGCATCACTTTATTAACTACCAGTAAAAAAACAACAAAAAAAATATTCCACCAATCTCTTTCCAGTCCGCAGACTACCAATGCTAAGCTAAAACAGCCAATGAGCGTGCCATGCCTGACATCACACTTTATTTGGCAACAGGCACCGCCTTATAAAGGCATACACTCACGCACTCTTCTCTCATGAAACCTATTTCAACTGCAGAGATTAGATCCATCCATCCATTTTCTGCCGCTTATTCCCTTTCGGGGTCGCGGGGGGCGCTGGCGATTAGATATGACAGTTAAATATACAGTAACGCATTCATTGATTTCCCCAGTAGTTGATAACATAAAGAATAATTCCAGTAGTAATTTAATGACTTTTTTGGGAAAGTAACATCCATCCATCCATCCATCCATCCATTTTCTACCGCTTATTCCCTTTTTGGGATCGCGGGGGGCACTGGCGCCTATCTTAATTTACTTACTTTTTTTAAAAGTAATTTTCAGAACCCTGATCATAGAAAAATAGTATGTGTTGTTTTGTTTGGATAGCTGAGGATACTTTGGATTTAAAACATACAGTTTTTGTATGCCACACTTATCTTTTTGGAATGGATCGATAGTCGTACCTAACATTTCCACAAAATTGGAATGTTAAATCTGTTTAAGAATTTAAGGTCTTTTAGACACTCCACACCAGCTTGTAAACATTTCCTATGCTCCTAAAACACTTCACACTCTAAAACCAATGTAATATAAATATGAAAACTTAAATATCAATGTACTCACCAACTCCAATCAGCTAAATTCTCACTCAATAACTTCACGCTGCAAGGATTTTGAGGCTAAAAAAGCACAAGGAAAATGTAATTGTGAACTAATAGCACAATGCTGGCGACGGTAGCCTAGCCAATTAGTGATTAGCATGTACAAACCCCATTTCCATATGAGTTGGGAAATTGTTAGATGTAAATATAAACGAAATACAATGATTTGCAAATCATTTTCAACCCATATCCAATTGAATATGCAACAAAGACAACATATTTGATGTTAAAACTAAACATTATTTTTTGCAAATAATCATTAACTTTAGAATTTGATTCCAGCAACACGTGACAAAGAATTTGGGAAAGGTGTCAATAAATACTGATAAAGTTGAAGAATGCTCATCAAACACTTATATGGAACATCCCACATGTATCCAGGCTAATCGGGAACAGTTGGGTGTGAAGATTGGGTATAAAAGCAGCTACCATGAAATGCTAAGTAATTCACAAACAAGGATGGGATGAGGGTCACCACTTTGTAAGCAAATTGTCAAACAGTTTTAGAACAACATTTCTCAGCGAGCTATTGCAAGGAATTTAGGGATTTTACCATCTACGGTCCGTAAAATCATCAAAAAGTTCAGAGAATCTGGAGAAATCACTGCACGTAAGCCATGATATTGATCCCTCAGGCGGTACAGCATCAAAAACCGACATCAGTGTGTAAAGGATATCACCACGGGGGCTCAGGAACACTTCATAAAACCACTGTCATTAACTACAGTTGGTCGCTACATCTGTAAGTGCAAGTTAAAACTCTACTATGCACAGCCAAACCCATTTATCAACAATATCCTGAAAAGCCGCCGGCTTGACTGGGCCCGAGCTCACCTAAGATGGACTGATGCAAAGTGGAAAAGTGTTCTGTGGTCTGACGAGTCCACATTTCAAATTATATTTGGAAACAGAGGATGTGGTGTCCTCCAGAACAAAGAGGAAAATAACCATTTGGATTGTTATAGGCGCAAAGTTCAAAAGCCAGCATCTGTGATTGTATGGGGTGTATTAGTGCCCAAGGCATGGGTAACTTACATATCTGTGAAGCCACCATTAATGCTGAAAGATACATACAGGTTTTGGAGCAACACATGTTATCATCCAAGCAACATTATCATGGACGCCCATGCTTATTTCAGCAAAACAAGTGTTACAACAGTGTGGCTTCGTAAATAAAGAGTGTGGGTACTTTCCTGGGCCGCCTGCAGTCCAGACCTGTCCCCCATCGAAAATGTGTGGCGCATTATGAAGCGTAAAATACGACAGCGGAGACCCTGGACTGTTGAACGATTGAAGCTCTACATAAAAAAACAATGGGAAAGAATTCCACTTTCAAAGCTTCAACAATTAGTTTCCTCAGTTCCCAAACGTTTATTGAGTGTTGTTAAAAGAAAAGGTGATGTAACACAGTGGTGAACATGCCCTTTTCCAACTACTTTGGCACGTGTTGCAGCCATGAAATTCTAAGTTAATTATATTTGCAAAAAAAAAAACTTAAGTTAATGAGTTTGAACATCAAATATCTTGTCTTTGCATTCAATTGAATATGGGTTGAAAAGGATTTGCAAATCATTGTATTCCGTTTATATTTACATTTAACACAATTTCCCAACTCTTATGTAAACAGGATTTGTACAAAAGATGCATTGAACACTATTGGAGACATGCAGCAGTTAGATTGAATATACATGATACTGTGAATGTAACACTTAAGGTGTTTGTGAGCAAAGCCATGTAGATGCAAATGACTTGACTTGGCGGACTTCTTCTACTTCTGGTTGAAAGCTAGTAACAGAGGAAAAGTCACTGTAATAAACGGGATACCTGCAATGAGTACAAATGGGTGCTGTTGCTACAAACAATGACTCCAACACTGCATTACACTGATCGCATAACTGTACACAAGAGTACTTTAAGGGTCTTAATGCACTGTGACTGTAATAAATGATACACAAAGTGGTGAGGCAACACTGTAATTATTTATTAAATACTGTTTAGTATCAATGAATAAAGCACAGAGATGCAATGACTTGAAAATCTCACAGTATGATATTGTCATTGTATAAGGGCCGCGGTACGATATGTCCACACACAAAAAAGACCTGGTAAATGCCATAGTGGGTAAAATGAAATGGCAGGAATGTTTAGGATAAACACTTACTGCACTGAACATAAACAATGCTAACATGTTATGATAAAATGTATTACTGCAAAGATACATTTTTAAGTGCAATGAATTGTGCAGAAACATCCATTGTTTCAAGCAAATATTAAACAAATAACTTAGTTGACTGTCTTTAAAGTGACAATGTAGACATCAAATGTAAAACAATAACTTTTACTTTCTGAGAAGCAGTATCCGCTGCAGTGGACCTTTTTTGTATCAGTTTGGAAAATGTTGTTTCTCTAAAAGGTTTACTGACCCTTTAACTTTTAATCATGTAAATACCTCAAAAGTTGATGCTTATCTTCACTGGCTTCGATCCTCTTTTTATTCGGGTGATAGTTAATGAAGTAGCTTCATATTTCCTGCGGTGTGCAGAGTCCGCGCTTCCACCGGACTCTGCACCTCCCGGCGATGTGCCGTGACCTGCCTCTGTTGCCTTGGAAACGATGGAGACGAAGGTAGGGCATTACTTTGCAGTATTACAACATAACTTAAGAAGGTATGGATGAATTGTGATAACATTTTCAGGAAATGTCCGGAAAAAACAATTCCTCTCATCTACTACAAACATGTCACTTCTCCCGCATGCTCCCTCCTTTTCTCCCCTTGGCGACGTTCCACGCCCCCACCTTGCAGGTGCTACTCTGCACAGAGGATTTTTGGAGATGTGGTTTATTTTTTGACCGGCCAAAGCAAAAGCGCCCAAAAAAAAATAAAAATACAATCACCATGTTTTTGTTCGACATTGCACGTCACTAACCTGACTCTTGTAGGAATCCTTGTAGTTTGCTAAGCTCCACACAAGGATCTGGGATCGAGGGCAATGCAAACTCCTTCAAGATAGCAAAAAAATAATGAACCAATCAGGATTGCCGGGCAGGATTTCATAGATGTGACGTAGCGCCGAAGAGACTGATTCAAACAAGATTGGTGGCACGCAGCGAGGAGTCGTGTGCTGACATTGAGTCTGCTATGGCAACTGTTGTTGTATCTATCGAATATTAATTATTTAAGGTTTAGACAGAGTTTGATGGAGTCGGAATCCGGTTCCGTTTATGTGCGACAGACACCTTTGCGCTCTCTGATGTCGCTGTCGCCGAAAGAGATGACTGTTCAGAACTCGGTTTCTCTTCAGTTTTTTGTCATCTTTTAAAAGTGGACAGTGTCTTCGACTTTCCCTATCAAATGAAAGCACCGTAAGCATATTTAACACAGGGTCTCCCGAACGTTCAACAATGTGAAACCAAGTTCTGTTACACGTTTGTCTATGCTTTTTTGCGTTGGCTACTTTGTGAAATATTTTTTGCTGTTCCCAATGAAGCCTTCTATTCGCATTTTCTTTGCACAAACTACATCGATCATCAACTGACATTGCTGCGTTGTTTCAGTAAAAGTTCCCTTAACTTTTCGCTCTGTCGTTATTCAATATGTCGGCTGTTCTGTTTTGGATTTCCCAGCGTTATGGGTTGATTTCGATGTGATTTCAAGATAATGGACAAGTGGTTTATCCAATCACATACAATTATTTTTTTACAAGGCCCCACCTTCTGAAATACATCTGCTATTGAGAACTCCCAGATCCTTGTGTGGAGCTCAACAAACTACAAGGATCTGGCGAGAGTCAGGTTAACATGACACGGCATTATTATGAGGTTTTTGAAACCTCAATATGCACAATACCGTTACATTTCTCTTGTCTAATGTACACTTTACACATGATGATAATAAATGTTCTGGAACAATCCACCTCTGGCAACTGACTTATAAAAAGAAAATTAAATTGCTTTTGTTGTTACAATTCAGACAGTCAAGCAGCTGAGAGTCACATTTTTTCTCTCTCACTGCAACGTTTTTCTCTTCGTCCATTTAGAAATTACAACTCCAATAGTATTTGCTACACTTGCTCTTCCACTTTATTGGACTCCAAGTCCTCAGTAGGAACCACCTGCATGGGTGTGCAGCAGCCAGCACACACGTACTTTAGAAAGCAGAGGTACGCGCTCCCGGACACGACCACGGTCAGGATGATGATGATGGTGGCCCCGAAAGCTGGCGAAACGGCATCCTCCAAGATGGACCTTAGGCCCCCGGTGTTGATGTGGTCGAGTGTCCCCACTGCTCGGCTTTTGTCACTCTCACTTATAGTTTTGCCTGTCGGCGCAGGAAGCAGGCTGATGTTACGTTTAAGGGCTAAAGAATGTTAGAAAGTTAGTCTGTTGATGTACAAAAAAATCTAAATCAGAAACATTGTTGGATCTGATGCAATCCTCAAGAAATGCAGACAAAAATTATTTGCACAAAGGATAATGTTAGGAGACAGCAATCCTGTTAGTGACATACAAAGGCAACATTAGAGGCATACAAACGCAACATTTTAAATGGGCCTGTTACTTGTTTCTAACCTCTGGCAACAACTTCGTGAATCACAAACGCCAACAAGCTACTTGCTTGGTTGTATTGTGACAACAAGGGAGCACATTTCGCTGCAATGGATAGGTGCTAAAGTGCTTAATGTGCTTAAGGTTAATGCGCTGTGCAAAATGCTAAAGCTATTTTGCGTGCCTGATAGAAAACACTCAAAAGTAAACCTTCACTTTTCAAAATCTATGAGCTCGATGCTATTTTACAATGAATATGCCATATACATGCTACTGATTAGCATTAGTGATTTTACATGAAGATTTCAACACCTCCAACATTGGTAATATAAACTTCAACAAATATACATGTTACAATTAAACAGCTGGTGTGTAATAAGTACAATACTTGCGGTACAATTCTTTGTAGGACTCAACAAAAGACAAGACTGGCACATTCAACTTAATGGCAACAATTACTTCCTGAGTAAGGCAACATAGCTAGGGTAACTGAAATGAATATACACTTGTATATTATACTCAGAGGAGCAAGAAAAGAGTAACAGCTGGACAGCACAGTTATTATTACTCACTGTTAACTGTATATTAATTAACTTTTATATATATATATATATATATATATATATATATATATATATACACATATATATAAAAGCTAATTAATATATTTTACACCATGAACACACAAAAATACAGAAAATCAGTTTTGAGCATTGTATCAAGGTCCGTACATGAATGGATCATCTGTGCTGCACTGGACTTTTTCTATTGTACTGCATATTCTTTGACTTTGTGAATTATTTCCAGGCTTATTTTAAGTTTTTCCGATTAATTCTTCTGTGAAAGGTGGGCCATAGTCATTAATTACTTGCATGAAATGACATATCTTCACTATGCACACAAACATAGTCGCAGGTGTGTGCTGCAGGTTTTAATTTGAATATTGTTGTGTTTGCATTTATTCATGTCATACATTGTTTTGGTTATCATGAAGAACCTACAAGGGTCGATCACATTTTGAGCCCAACTCGGTCCAATTGTGTAGTGTGAGTACACCCAACATTAATTACAGTACTGTTGTGTATGAGCTCGTTAAAGGTGTGAATGTGTCACTCAGGTCCGTAACTGAGCAGAGCGAGTGCTTATTAAAAAATCATACAGTATTATACTTACAG